>NC_141033.1:51660000-51742500 GCF_052040795.2 Danio rerio | reverse complement strand
GCGATCGTGCCACTTACTATGCCACCGTGACGCAACATTAGAACTAATAAAGCATTCTAAAGTAACATAATACGGATTTTCAATCAAAATGTCAATATATATATATATATTAAGGGTGTCACGATCCTCCAAATTCTCGATTCGATTACATTTTCGATTCTAAAGGCACGATTCGATTCGATTTTCGATTATGAATAATTAATTAATTAATGACCAATTCATTATTTGTAGCCTACCGTTTAAACTACCTGACCTGCATGGTCTTTGTTTTACCCATAAACAAATCATACAGTAAATAAATAAAGGCAAGTCACACACATAATTACCACCTGTCAATCACTTTTTCTGCGGGACTCGTGAATAGGCAGTGATCTGTGTCGTTATAATGGCGTCGGTAAAAAAAGACGCACAACCAACAGGAACCAGCCAACAGTATCTGAGGTGTTCGCTAAAATGACAAAGTACAAGTGAGTGAAAGATTGAAGCAGTCCTCTGACTGCCTGGACCTGCTGTCTCGAGCGCATGGCTGCGAGTGCGTCTGTGTCTGTGTGGTCACGTGATGTGCATTTTCAGAGGTAGAGAGGAAGGAGGGCTGCTCAGAAATGCTACACGCCACTGTGGATGTCAAATCGTTGTCGTTCTAAAATGCCATTTAAAAACAAAGACAGTGTAAACAGGGCCTGAGTGTGAACTTTTCACGAGCGGATTTGCAACGGGGGCGGGCGGAGGATCGCGATGCCGGTGTTGTCTATCGGACGAACCGTACGAAATACGTACATAGCAGAGCTTGTTTTGCTGTGTTTTTTTTTGTCGACAGCACGAACGTTGTCAACATAACTCACTGGAAATCCAAAATGCTTACACACCGGCGACTTCATTGAAAAAGGAGAGGGTTTAAGCTCTGTCGACGGGTCTCCTGCTTCTGCAGTTCAACAAGCACTTCAACAAGCCTGTTTTTTTCCCGCTTGGCAAACCAAGCTGACGTGATATGGGGGCGTGGCAGCATCGACGATTCAATTTTTTGATTCGATAATAGAAATTGTGCATAAATTAATATATATATAATCAAATTTTAATGTATTATAATGCATCGGGGTGATTCGTGTGAAGGTTCTGGAGTCCAGATGTCTGTAAAGTGTTAATCAATGAGCAGAATTCAAGCAAAATGCACATGCAAATGCATCCAGACGTGCCTTTGCCAAAGCTCTTGAAACATTAGCCTCCGCTAACAGTCAGTCCACACAAATGCACATTTACTGCACATCATTCACAGATGCAACATAACGAGAAGCAGTCCAAACGAAAAGTAAACTGCTGAACCGCCACTTCTGGCTTCTCCAGTTGATGAAATGTTTATAGAGTCTGAGGAGGGAAATGAATGCATCTTTGAGCTCAAGCTGTCCGTTTCTCACGCTGTTAAATGCAGATTAATACCCAAAACATAAGCTGAAGGATGCTGAAAGTGAATGCGTATGTTTCCACACAAACTTATCAGCTCGCTCCACTTCACGATTTACATTCACACTCAACAAAACACTCACTTTTTCCACATCAAATGCTGGAAAGTGCTGACATTCGCTGACATTTGGAGAATAATATACAGTGTAGGGAAATAATCAGAATGTACCGGTGGTAAATTACCAATGAATTTCTGCTTAAAATATTTAACTATGATTAGGCCCACACGGAATCTGCGCACGCAGAATTCTGCAGATTTTTAGACCATAATTAATTCTGTTTATTTACTTGAGTAAATGTGTATATCTGAATTTATTCAGTTTTTATTCAGTAATTTATTACTTTTTATTTAATATATTAGGGTTTTAGTTATGATAACTAAATACCCACCCAAAATAATTCCGCAGAAATCCGCAGATTTTTACCAAAATTCTCCGCAGAAATAGCAAAAAATGTCAGCAGATTCCGTCTGGCCCTGACTATGATTAACAAATGGACTTAATTAACTAAGTAGGTCTTAATTAAGATGGTGTGTGTGTGTGTGTGTGTGTGTGTGTGTGTGTGTGTGTGTGTGCCTCATATTCGAATGTTCCCACAAGTATAACAATACCACATTTAAGAAGACACAGGATCCGCTTTTCACCGCTGTATGCAGATGATACTCAATTATATATTTCAACTAAACCTGACGAGACGTCTGAACTGTCTAAGCTAACTGAGTGTATTAAAGATGTTAAAGACTGGATAACCAACATTTTTCTTCTTTTAAACTCAGACAAAACAGAATTGTTACTTATTGGGCCTAAATCCTGCACACAGCTGATCTCACAACTCAACCTGCAATTAAAGGGGTACAAAGTTAACGTTAGCGCTACTATAAAAGATCTGGGTGTCATATTAGACGGCAATTTAACTTTTGAAAATAATATCTCCCAAGTTACAATGCCTTGTTTCATCGGAGAAATATCGCTAAGTTACGAAGTATGCTATCCATCTCAGATGCAGAAAAGCTAGTCCATGCTTTTATGACTTCTAGACTGGACTACTGTAATGCTCTGTTCGCTGGTTGCCCAGCATCCTCTATTAACAAACTTCAGTTCCAGAGATCTTACTGGGTCTAGAAAATATACAGTGAAAAAAGTAGTGAGCTAAGTTAGCTACTCTACTTAAAATGTAGCTTAGCTACTGTGGCGAGGGGGCGTGGCCGAGAGCCGTGGGAACGGGGTGAGGCCACCGCGTAACTGGATACACCTGCGGTGCGCACCTGCCTCAGATCCCACGGAAGGAGCTCTGGACCATAAAAGGAGGACCGATGGCAGAGGAAGCCGAGAGAGGACCGGGCCCGGGCATATTGTTTTACTTTTGCTTTCAGTTTGACGGCAGTCTCCGTGAGGAGCTGCCGTCCGTTTGTTTTGGTTTAGACGGCAGTCTCCGTGAGGTCGGTTCTCCGCCTCCTTCTTCCCGGCGGCCAAAGGGCCGTAAACTTCATTACAGTGGTGCCGAAACCCGGGAGAAGGAGGGACGCGTTGTCCAGATGCCCTCGCCGCTGAGAGAGGGGGCGAGTGTTCGGGAGTTAACCCGAGTGGGGGAGAAACCCGTCCGTCTGCCCAGAGTGCCGGGGCGGCCTGAGGCTGGCGAGGAAAGGATCTGCCTGCTGCCGTCTCCCAGCATGGGGAGGAGCAGGGGACGCGGGGCGCACCACCGGAAGGGAAAGAGCTGAAGGGAGCCATCCCACAGAACCCGGGGGAGTCGCCGCGATCCGCCATGATGCCGTTGCCTGCATCCATCCACCGAAGTGGGAGCGGAGCAGGAGACCAGAGATGCCGCCAGCCAGGAGAACCGCCGCCGGATGCCAGAAGACGGACGGGTGGATAGATTCCTCCACAGGGCTCCCAGCACGTCGTCGCATCTCTCAGCTGGTGAAGGACCGAGTGGCAGCGTGTCTGGAGAACCGAACCCCAATTTTTTTTTTCTTTTTCCTCTCTCCCCTTTCTCGGTCTACTCTGTCTTTCCTCCTTTTTTTTTCCATCTCCTTTTCTCTCGGCCCGTCTCATATAGGTCTCGCGGGTGCTGTGGGTGCCCCCGGCCTCTGATGGGAGATGGGGGTATGTGGCGAGGGGGCGTGGCCGAGAGCCGTGGGAACGGGGTGAGGCCACCGCGTAACTGGATACACCTGCGGTGCGCACCTGCCTCAGATCCCACGGAAGGAGCTCTGGACCATAAAAGGAGGACCGATGGCAGAGGAAGCCGAGAGAGGACCGGGCCCGGGCATATTGTTTTAGTTTTGCTTTCAGTTTGACGGCAGACTCCGTGTTGTTATTAATAAATATTTTAAACCTGCGTCGGTTCTCGCCTCCTTCTTCCCGGCGGCCAAAGGGCCGTAAACTTCATTACAGCTACATTAAAAGCTACCCTCTGGAAAATGTAGCAAGCTAAGCTAAAATCTACATGGCCTAGAGCGGCAGTTCAGCTTGCTCCGGCCCTGCAATCACTGTGTATCAAACCTCAGAAGCAGCATTGCACACATATTGTACTTAGGCCTGCTAACTTGTGGGCTGTTGTATTTGAATGAGGATGGGTAGATGGTAGTGCTCTTGTGTCAAAACAAAAGGTAGCCTATCATTGGGTGAGTTTTATACAATATTTATTCTGCTGATTTTGAATCTTGCAACTAACAAATATCTTAATTTAGAAAAAAAAAACAACTAAAAACGAACACTAAAACTAACAAAAACTAAACTAAAACTAAGCAATTTTAAATTATAGAAACTGTAGCTGCTCTTTGGTTTCCATGAACGAGACAGAGTTTCTGACGGGTGCTTGCTTCTTTATTATGCTCAAGACGAGAGCCATTTAATCTCCGTTGCGTAGCACAGTGAAACCACACAAAGAAACAACAAAAATCCATAAAAACAACTCGTATAAAGAAAAATATGACAAATTAAGATATAATGTACAGAGCGACATATGAAAATGAAACAATGAAGTATATGAAGACAGTTTGAAACAACTAATAAGAAGGCAGAGCTCACGGTTAACATATACATACAAACAAACTCATGTGGCTTAAAGGTTCAGGACAACCTGGAGAACATTTTTTTATATTAACAGATGTGTGTGTGTTGAGCATCAGTTAAGACAATGTTGGCACCTGTCAGCTTTAATTGTGGGGAAAACTGGGTAATTTTAAGCTTTTGTCAGCTAATTTCAGCTTCCGGGTTTAAAATAATTTTTGGGGCGGGATCAAAATCGGCGACGTAGCGCAGAACTGCAAGTGCAATGATGACGCGTCGGTTTCTCATTATTATTCATAGCCGAGTTTTCTTATCCTATGAGAAGAGCCGGCTGCTTAATTATTCATGAGAGCACGTGCTTTCTGAAGACCTGCCAGTTTCAAGCAAGCTGTGAGACACGGACCAACGGCACGCTGTAGCCATTCATGAAGGCTCGTATGTGTTTGTTTCCATGATCCACAGGGTTTGTTGCATGTTTTTTCCCCGCGATCCTGTCAGGGCCGATCATACAGCAAAGCTGTGTGTGTGCTGCAAGCATTTTTGTCAGGAGAGCAGCACGAGAATTAGAGAATGGCGGACGCTGTCTTTTATCAGGAGTTCGTTCACATTCAGACACATCGCCGTGCTGCTGTGTTTGCCTAAATCCTCTATATTACCAGCAGGGATAATGGTTAAAATAGACAGGTCAGGAGACCTGCTGCGCTGAGTCTGCATTCAAGATCTATAATTTAGACCTGGGGATCGAGGGAGAATCCTCATAGTGTTTACATGAACACACTTATCTTTATAATGATATAAATTGTGGTTATGTGTATATGAAATTACGAATAACAAATGTTGCAGGGCCTTAAATTACTGTTTATTTCTTTGCATTTTAACTTTGTGAACTATAAACTCATGCGTCTGCTCACGGTTTGTGTCTCATTTTGTGAGCTATAACTGACAACAACAGTTATTCGCTCCCCTTCTCCCCTGCTGGCCACGCCCACTCCTGCCCGATGCTGGAGGAGCTCCACGCCCATTAATCATGCATCTTTTGAAAAAATTCTAAAGTAGACTTTAACCGAAAGTGGGGGGTGTCATGGCCCTTTAAATAATAACTTCACATACCTCGCTCCACTTTACCAAAGGGTTCTATTAAATAAATTGTGCAGGATGAAGCCTCCTTTTTTCGTAAATCGCAGAGCAACGGGTCTTCTCTTCGCTCCTGCTAGCCTGATTAACCTATTTGTTACCTAGGCTACCGAAACACGTGACATGCTCTGATGCTCTAAACTCATTTAAAGGGATATAGTCATTTAGTGGTCACTTACAGAAACTAATAAAACTAGTAAATCTGCCTCTAAAAACTAATTAAAACAAACTGAATTTGAAAACAAAAACTCAAAACTAAATAAGCTAACGAAACTAATGAAAAATAAGCAAACACCATGCTTGCAGGAGATTTAATTTTGTATGGTTTTGTTTTATTAATTTCGATTTGTTTATTATTTTATTTCTTATATTTTATTTATATTTAATACTGTTATAGTTTATAGGACATTTCTAGGGCACGACACAGAAGTTGTAAAGTCAGCAAATATTGGCTTCCATATGTTGCTGCTAATTTTTGATTTATTTATGATATGATTGATAACTTTTTCATTTATATATGATATGATTGATCATTTTTGATTTATGAATAATTCGTAACATGTTAAAGCATGCACACTCAGTAGCAAAAACCATCAATGCAATGTTTTATAAGCAATATAATGTGGATCAGTAGTGATGGTGAGGGTTATTAGAGTCTGTTTTCCATCATGACGCAGTGCTGAGAGTGGATTTACTCAGGCGTTGTTGGCGAACAGCAGTGGAAAACATCAGTCTGTAAATCAGAGCCTGTAAAAGTGAGCAACGGCGTGAACGATGAAAGCTCTGGCGCTCAGACAAAGATGGCCGAACATAAAAACACTCATGTTAGGAATAACTCTTGTGATTTTGTGTGTGTTAATGAATCTGAGCTTCACTTAAACACACTGTAAAAGAAAAGACAACAGAAATGCCATCTGACCCAGCCGAGACTCGAACCAGTGACCTTCTTGCTGTGAGGTGATCGTGCTACCCACTGTGCCATCATGATGCTCTATTTCAATACATTTTAATTCAAATTTTAAGTGGCATGACAGACGTAAACCTCTTCTTATAGCACCAGTGCACCAGGGTAAAATCACAGCACAAGTATAAAAATCAATCCTCCTTATTTTTTTTTAAAGAAAGCAGGAGTTTCCCCATCAAACATTTTAAAGAGCCCATAGATGTCTTATTATGGCTGCGCGGGATCCAGTCTGGCCTGCTGAAATATGGCTCTAATATTAGCCTAACCCAGAAAATCTATTTATTTACACTGGAGCAGCAGGATGTGGCCGTGGAGCGGCGTGTTCTCCACAAACCCTCAACATCGTTTCTATATGAAGCTTTAAACATGCTCATACATCACACTGATGAGGGAAACATTTCAGACTTCCACAATCAAAATGACGCACTTATAGACTGAAAATGTAAACACAGAGCAAATATTTGGCTTTCAGACTAATCAGAGCGTGTGGCGTGTAGAATTATGAAGCCTGAAACACGAGATCTCTGCTGTACATGTTACATATTCATCCGGGTGTACAGTTCATAGATTCTGGACGCAGTATTGACATCTGGAGTTCATGCAATTCTGGAAATACTCTGTGGTTTTTAACGGCATCGCTTGCAATTAAATATTCACTTATGCGTTTTCCAGATGCGTTCATTCTAGGCGAGTTGCAGTGCATTACAGCGTGCATTTGTGTCACAGATTAAATACACAACATAAATGTTGGACGATACAAGATATAACAAATTACTCTTTTCAGCTTAGTCCCTTTATTAATCTGGGGTCACCACAGTGGAATGAACCGCCAACTTATCCAGCATATGTTTTATGCAGCGGATGCCCATCCATCACTGGGAAACACCCATACACACTCATTCACACACATACACTACAGACAATTTAGCTTACCCAATTCACCTATAGCACCAGTCGTTGGACTTGTGGGGGAAACCAGGTAACCTGGAAAAAACCCACACGAACACAGGGAGAACAGGCAAACTCCACACCGAATTGCCAACTGACCTAGCCAAGGCTCGAACTGGTGACCTTCTTGCTGTAAGGCGATCGTCCTACCCACTGCGGCACTGTGACGCCACATAACAAATTACTTTAATGCAAAATTTGTTTCGAAACTATCTGAAACTACTAATGTTATTTTTTGCTGCGTTCACACCAGACACAGATGAAGCTTCAAGCGTGAGTGATTTACATGTTAAAGGTGCAGTAGGTGATTGTCTTCAGAAGCATTTGTTGTTGTGCTGGTTGAAAGTCTCTTCACAGTCTAACAGTAATGATTACAGTAAATGATCTAAATGTATTGATATGTATTTTTATATTTAGGGTAAGGCATAAAACTAAAAAATGTTGATCCAATTAAATAGAGTCGGACCGTCATCTCTCATAATTCCGATTAGCAGGTCAGACTGTCTGTCAGCAAATGCAGATTTGAACAACTGCGCCGCCGTTTGTACGCAGCTCCGCCGACCGCTGTTGGTGCTGCGCGTTCACAAGAGAGGTCGCGCACGCCCGCGAGATAGGTAAAACCCTGCTGAATCAAAACTTTTTAAAAACCTGAATCAATATTGAGGTTACCTTTGAACGCTGGAGAAAGGATGACACCATGTCTGAAGGATTTCTCTTAGAAAGGTAATGTTTTGTTTTAAAACTATTTTAGCTTCATGCAACTGATGTCATGTTGTTACAATCGGGTCATATCTTCACAGAAGTGTTGTTCAGCCACTAAAATCTTGCGATAAAATATTGATAATTCTATTTTTAGTTTCATAGGGACCTTTTAAAGCATCTATACTGTAGATTTTAATTAGTTTAATAACAAAACACAAGTAAAAACCGCTATTCCGCCTAGTCTCTCCCTATATTGTTCACCATGCAACTCTAAATATTCCCTCTGAAATAGCATGTCAGTTTGGCTTGGACCCCCGCGGACAAGTACTAGTCGCTTTTAACACATGAGAGAGGGTTCTTTTGCTGTTCTAGGAGGCGTGGCTCTAGATAGCAGGGAGTGACTGTGATTCAGAGATGTATGTTAAGCTGTTAGCATTGTGGAAGATCACCTACTGCAGCTTTAAGTCAATGCAAAGTCGAGAATTGACATCCTGCGGCAAATTTCGCGCAAATGAGGTGGCATGAGTTGATAGTTTTGTGTGTTTGGAAAATCTGAACTTCAGTGGACATTCGTACTGCGTTAACCAATCAGGAGCTTGCTTTTGTAGATTTTTTTGAAGATTTTTTCAAAATTTCCCAGAAAACACCAGCCACAACAGTAGGATAGCTGCACCCGGAAGTCAGGAGTTCCACAAATAATTTTTTTTTGTCATTATTACGAATTTTTATGACAAACAAACACATGTTTTAATATATTCATAACCGCACTCTTGTTTTATCGTCATGCTTAAAAAAAGGACTAAAATAAAAGCCGCTAAATTTCACCATCTATAATCCATAATAATAACTGCTGTACAGCAATCCTACAACATTCTGACACTCAATGACACTCAAATACCCTGTCAGTAATGTTTAGTGGCTGAGAATGAGCTTTTACAGCGTCTGCTATAGTGTTAATGTTGTTTTTGTGTGTTTACATAGATGAATATGGCCACTGTGCAAATGCGCAGTACAGTTAGGATCTTATTGCCACATTAGATTGTTATGATAACATGATATATGCCTTTAGAGATTTCCGAAAGATAAATACTAACAAATAACACAACTAGAATCACAACAACAGTCGCCATCATCTGATCTCATATGAAGCAAGAGATCACAATGACATGTGATGACGTGTGCAGGTGCTGTCCCAATTCTTTGGGGTACATTTTGAAGCCTCGGTTTTAAGGGTCAAGGGGAAGGGGAAAGGGTACAAAAATAGAATTGGGCCTTAGACGATACCTAATGATTTTAAATGATACCTACTATGCCTTTTTTACAAGATGTACAATAAGTCTATGATGTCTCTAGAGTGTGTGTGCGAAGTTTCAGCTGAAAATACCACACAAACAATGTTTTATAACTCTCTGAAACTGACCCTTTTATGATACTAATTGTGGTGATTTGGTGACTGTCACATTCAAATAAGATTGTGCTCTTTTCAAAAGAAAGCAGAGCTACAAATGCATGTGTGTCAGCATAGTGGCAGATTCAAAAACAAGCATCCTATGCTAATGAGGGAGAGATGGTCACTAGTGGGCGGGCCCACACGGAATCTGCACTCAAAGAAGTCCGCAGATTTCCATCATTTCCCATCGAGTCTATTTATAAATGTGCGTAAATTCATATTCATTCAGTTTTTTAATTATTTCACTGATATATTGTGATAAAATAACAGTAATATCAAAATGTTCACATTATTTATTTATGATACAGTTTGTAAAGTCATATTTTCTGTCTTTTAGTAGAGATATTATAGTAGAGACTTGCATTGTTTACCAAATAAGTGGATCTAATTGGATTTGCATTGTTAACATTAAATACAAGTTAAAAAGGTTTTATTTTTTATTTTAAACATTAGGTTTTTAGTTATGATACTCCTAAAATCATTCAGCATAAATTTACAGATTTTTTACAAAATTCTCAGCAGAAATTGCACAAAATATCAGCAGATTTAAGTAGGGTCGGTCTGACAACTGCAGGACAGGGGCATAACATGAAGGGGCCTTAGGAGCATAATGTAGTATGTTATAGTATGTTAGAAGCGTAACTTGAAGTTACGGAGCCATGTCAAAATGATGTTGTCGGCAGGATGGCACCTTCCCTAAACCTAAACCCAACCATCACAGTTATTAATGTCCACAACTACCCCAACCCTTAACCCAACCATCCCAGTTATTAAAGTACATCTGCGAGTTATGTTGGGGAATTCATTGTGTCTTGATGAATTTCCGATGAATGTATTCTCATTTATATGCTTACTTGAGTGATTTCAGTATTATCATTATTTTTATTATCTATTGTATTATCTATTGTATTATTACCCATACATGTGGCATTAATATTAGGTATGTGTGCTTTGATAAATAAAAAAGTCATTCTGTATGCAGTCAGAGATGAGAAGATAAATTAGAAGAGCAGCGTTCTTGTCAAAATGAGGGTCGATTTATCGAAACAAGGCCATAAGGACACCTGCGTTCTGTTCTGTAACTCATGATAAGGCACACCTGCACGTGCGCCCACACTCATTAGTAATGACTTCTAAAAAAATATGAGTACCCATGAACTTCAGCTGAACTTACAGTTTACAGCTCAGTGAACAGTGAACAAGATATATTGTGGAGCATTGTTTTTTGGCTGTGTCATCGCTTTTGAAACAGGAAGGAAAGACCTTAACTGGACATGGGTAAGACCCTTGAAAGACCCTGAGACTTTATTGGTGGCGGGCACCTGAGAGATTTAAGATCCCATTAGCGGAGAAGCTGATGGAGGTGTGTAATGTGTAAATTTGGGTGGAGTATTAAGACAGAAATGTATTTAAACTGTGTGCAAGCATATGTTCGGCAGACACTCAAACGACCTGTCTCTGTTGTTACTGATGCTGTAAAAATAAACTGCTTTGCCTAAAGACTTTGGAGATCTCAGACTTTGTCATTTTTTTGAAGACTTTGACTTAGAGACTTAGAATATTTTGCAGACCAGAATCTTGTGGATGTTGTGGATATATTTGGAGAAAACTCATGAAAACACCTGATGAAAATGTTCTCTGGTAAGCATTTCCTCCATCTTGCCAACAACATCTCATTGTGACATCTCATGGTTCAATAGGATCTCGATAACTGCAAGTTACACCTCTAACTTAATACAAGTAATGCCCCTTCATCTTACGCCCCCGTTTTGCAGTCCGCAGTCAAAAACACTTGGCAGATTCTATCTGGCCTGATTAGTGGGCGGGGCTTTTCCCCCTCTGATGACACGTACAAAGAGAGAATGTCAATCAAAGTCTGATCGTTGCCACACAACTACGTTTAAACCCCTTATAAAGATGATTTTCGCATAATAGCTCCCCTTTAAAAATACTAGTTGAAATCAGTGTTACGTTAGCATCATTGAGCTTCTGGATGTGTGTGTTTATATGTGATGTGACTTGTCTATACTACTATTAAAGCTCCATAGAATCGCTTTCTAGATGTTCATTGGTCTGTCTGTGAGTCTCGTTAGTGCGCAAATTAAAATGACAGCTCAGAATCTGCTTAAATCTGTTTACTTAACCTAATTAGCCCATTTCACTTGACTAGCAGAAATGAGAAAGAGCAGCTGAATGAATCAGTCAGTTCACGTTAATGTGGGAAAAGCCATATTAATTAAAGTGATCATTTCTTCAGGAAGCATAATCAAATATGACTGCAAGAAAACAAATCACTAATGTATAACTGCAATGTATAACTGCATAGATTAATTGTAGAATTACATTTAATATTCCTGCAATAATGCATAACAATATTGTGTAATTATGTAATGGATGCAATACAACACTTCTAAAGTACAAAACTAATGGCATTAAAAGTTTATAAAATAAGAAAAATAAAGTCATATATTTACAAATAAAATGCATAAAGAAAAGATAAGAAAATATTATATCTAAAGATCATAACGACAAAATATTTGTACAATTATAATAAGGAAACTATTATATAAAATATAGATAAACATGCATGTTCTCATACTTCATATGCAAGTCTGCAGTCTAATGGAATGAACAGAAACACAGACCCAGAGCCAGGGCGGGTTCACAAGTGGTTCGAAAGATCCTCCCTCACTGACAAAGGCCCAGAATTTGCCCCATACATGAGCTCATTTGTCAGATGTTGACTGCTATGCCATCATAAACTGTGCAAATAACCCATCGAAGACTTTAGAGAATTAAATAATTACCAATGAAAAGGTGTGAAGAACCAAAAACGACCCATAATAGTCTTAATTTGAATACTAATTAGGCTGTTGTGGTCATCCATGGATTTTCAAATGTACTTTTTTTTTCCAAGAGAGGCTAAAAAATCGTGCAGCTCTGCATTGTTATGTTTAAATTGTTTAATAATCAAATGGCCAAATTCTGGCTTAGGAAAGTTGAATGTGCAGGCAAAAGGCTATAATTTTTTTCCTAATATTATATGATGTAATACCTTTGTATTTTATAATAATAATAATAATAATAATAATAATAATAGTAGTAATAGTAATAATAATAATAATAATAATAATAATAATTAATAATAATAATTATAATAATAGTAGTAATAATAATAATAATAATAATAATAATAATAGTAATAATAATAATAATAGTAATAGTAATAATAATAGTAATAATGATAATAATAATAATAATAATAATAATAGTAATAGTAATAATAATAGTAATAATGATAATAATAATAATAATAATAATAATAAATAATAATAATAATAAATAATAGTAATAATAATATTAACAATAATAATAATAATAATAATAATAATAGTAGTAGTAATAATAATAATAATAGTAATAATAATAAAAAATAATAATAATAGTAATAATAATAGTAATAATAATAATAATAATAAATAATAATAATAATAATAATAAATAATAATAATAATAATTCCTCACATTTATATAGCACTTTTCTGGACACTCAAAGCACTTTACATGTACTTCTCTTCATCCACCACCAGTGTGAAGCATCCACCAACCCCAAGGACATCCTGAGGTTTTTAAAGACCACAGAGAGTCAGGACCTCGGTTTAATATCTCATCTGAAAGACGTCACTCACTGAGCAGTATTGAGTCTCCATCACTATACTGGGGCGTTAGGACCCACACAGACCACAAGCTGAGCGCCCCCTGCTGGTCTCACTAACACCACTTCTGGCAGCAACCTAGCTTTCCCATGTGGTCTCCCATCCAGTTACTGACCGGGCGCAGCCCTGCTTAGCTTCTGTGGGTGACTATGTGCGAGTTGCAGAGACCTAGCTGCCGACAATAGTATTTTAAAAATATTATTGGTACATCAAAAAATGTGGTTATGATGACAATCCGACAAGCTAATCCAGCTAAAAATACTGCTTAAATTGTCACTAAATAGAGTATTTAAATAGAAAATGAGAAATTTTTTTTTTGAGAAATAAAGACCCATCCTTTTCACCAGGCTAGCTACGTTCCAGAAACAGAAGGTCATTCATACCTCCTAGGAGCTCCGTCCTCGTACGGCTGGATGATCACCACCTTAACAGAGATGGATGTCCTTAGAAGGTCGATCATCTGTTCGTGGGTGAGCGTCGCCACTGCCACCTTGCAGATCTCCACTAGTCGACTGCCCTGCCGCAGACCAGCCTTCCAGGCGTACCCGAACGGCTCCACATCCGCCACGATGCCCTCAAAGTTCACATGGAAGCCCAGCTGCCCGAGGCCGTTCCTGCGCAGGGTCATTTCTGTGGTCTCGCAGCCGCGGGTCACAATCTGACACAAAACAGAGAACAATACATGTTAACGTTGCTAGACTGGTAAACATATTGCTAATAGGTTTTAACATATTGCTAACAAGTTTTAACATGTGGCTAGACTGGTTTAACATAAAAAAGATAAGACACTTTACATAGCATGCTTTCCAGTACAATTTACCATAATGCTAACATGTTTTAACATGTTGCTAACATGATTTAACATCTTGCCAACATGTTTATAACAAGATCGCCACAATGTTATCATGTTTTAATTTTTAAAAGTTTTTCCATCATGTTTTTTTTTTCCGCATAACTGAACACAATGTTAGCATGTTTTTATTTTAAAATGATTTGATAGCATGTTTAAAGCACAACTGACCACAATTTTATCATGTTTCATTTTAATTATTTGGTAGTACGTTTGAGCAAAAATGACCACAATGTTAGCATGTTTAATTTTAAAATGAGTTGGTAGCATGTTATAGCACACCTGAACAGTATATTTTTAGCACAATTGACCACAATGTTAGCTTGTTTTTATTTTTAAATGATTAAGTAGCGTGTTTTACCACAACTGAATACAATGTTAGCATGTGTACATTTTAGATTATTTGTTAACATGTTTTTAGCACAACTGACCTCAATATTATCATGTTTTATTTTAAAATAATTTGGTTGCATGTTTTTAGCACACTTGACTACAATGTTAGCTTGTTTTTATTTTTAAATGATTAAGTAGCATGTTTTACCACAACTGAATACAACGTTAGCATGTTTACATTTTAGATTATTTGGTAACATGTTTTTAGCACAACTGACCTCAATATTATCATGTTTTAATTTTAAAATAATTTGGTTGCATGTTTTTAGCACACTTGACCACAATGTTAGCTTGTTTTTATTTTTAAATTATTAAGTAGCATGTTTTACCACAATTGAATACAACATTAGCATGTTTACATTTTAGATTATTTGGGAACATGTTTTTAGCACACTTGACCACAATGTTAGCATGTTATAATTTTAAAATGGTTTTGGTAGCATATTTTTAGCACTCCTGACCACAATGTTAGCAAGTTTTAATTTTAAAATAAATTGGTTACATGTTTTAGCACAATGTCAGCATGTTTTAATTTTAAAATTATTTGGTAGCATGTTTTAGCACAATTGACCACAATGTCAGCATTTTTTTTCAGCTCAACTGACCACAATATGAACATGTTTTAATTTTAAATTGACTTAGTAGCATAATTTTAGCACTATTGACCACAATGTTAGCATGTTTCAATTTTAAGAGGATTTGGTAGCATGTTTTTTTTCGCACAATTGAATACAATGTTAACATGTTTTCATTTTAAAATGATTTGGTAGCATGTTTTAGCACAATTGACCACAATGTTAGCATGTTTTAATTTTGAAACGATTTGGTAACATGTTTTTAGCACAATTGACTACATGTTTTCATTTTAAAAGGATTTGGTAGCATGTTTTTTGCACAACTGACCACAATGTTAACATGTTTTATGACTGTGGCTAGCATGACTTCATTTCAACATAGTGTCTAGCCTTTGCAATCTTACATCGTTAATATTTCAGGCTGTTAGCGCAGGACAGAGGAATCATGACAGACTCTGGTTTATTGAATCTCCTAGATCAGCTTTGTATTTTCTGGAAAATGCATTCCCTGGAGAGCCCTTATCTGTATTTCCATATAAAAGGCTCTTTAGATTGAGAGAACACACAGTCGCCGCAGACGGGTTTAAATGCCGCCATAGGATATTAGTCTTTATCTCTCTTTTTTTTTTGCTTGTCTCTCTGCCACCATCTGTCCTTCCAGTCAGAGAACTATACAGAAATAGTTCAATCTAAAAAATAACTTTTTTTTTTTTATAAAAGAGCTATTATTGAGATATTAAAATTAAGCTTTGCATGTCTGGCATCATATTTAATGACACCATTACCCTAAAAATATCATCTTTTTTTGGTAATACAGCCTATAAATATGTAGTTAAGATACTAAAACACTTAAAGGTCTTGGCTTTCATTTCCACTTTCAAACAGGAGCTATTTAACAGCACATAATTTGCTGTTTTGAAAGATATCTGAGGTAAATTGATGTTTTTGCCATCAGAAAGTTTGTTTATGTTAGCAGGAAGTTGCCAGGCAAGAAAATGCACACATATTTAAAGTCACAGCGAAAAGTATCAGACATGCATGCAGTCATTTTGACCAATATGGTATTTTAAGGCAGAAATGCTCAGTTCTTTACTGTTTTGTAATAAAAAAAAAAACAAAGTCAGAAAGAAATACACTGATAGTTAGAAAACGGCAGGGTGTTATAAATATGTTAGTTTTATTTCAAAGAGTTATAAAATTACAAAAATTAAAAACTCTCTGTGTATCTATCCACTGGAACCTTGCAGATGAGTGATTAATCCGCTCATAAATCATAAATCATAAATGCTTTCTCCAAAGCTTGAAACACTGTCAGTGATGTCATCAGCACACAAGCAGCCAATAGTTTTCAGCTTTTTCTGATGACTCCTCCCTCAAATTTTCATTGGCTGTGGTTTGGTAGCTTGAATGAGCTGATGGGGAATGAGTTGTTGTCAGATCATGTGTGAACCCCCTCTTGTGGATCGTTCACGGAGTGTTGCGTAGTGTGAACACCACAGAGATTAAAAGACACAAAGTCAAGTCATGTAGTGTGAACAGCAGAGCGATCTGCTGATGTTTAAAATCCTGTAGTGTGAACTAGGCTTAAAGCGTCTTTTAAACAAAGAGGCTGAAACAGACCAGGGAGTGAAAACGGCTAAAAGTGCGCTCTTAGAAGCTGTCAGCGCACGAATTAGTCAGGCGGACTCAGAACACCTGTACTTCATCGCGACTGTGCTTGATCCACGATATAAAAGATCATTATTTGGATATGGGGAAAAAGCTGCGCACAGGAGAAATGATCCAGGCCGAGTTGGACTTGGGAAAGCCGCTAGGTGTTGGAGACGGTCAGGTGATGCACAGCGCAGGAGATGAAAACACATAGAGAGTAAACGGGCTCGAACTACAGATGAGCCGCGCACCGACAGCCGACAGCGAGAGACTGTTTAGTGCTGCATCTCATGTCATCGATGAGAAGAGGAACCGACTTTCATGCGAGACAGCAGAGAAGCTACTTTTTATAAAGAAGAACCTGCCACTTTTCCTGAAGAAGTAGGCTAAGTAGGCTTATGTCTTGGACAGTTTTTCATTTGTTGTCATCCACATTTTTCGCACTATTCAATGCACATTTGTTGTTGTAGACCAGGGCTTTTCAAAGTCTAAGACAGTGGGCCTTCCCTTTGACACAACTTACCCATTGGCGCCCCCCTCCTCCCAAACAGGCACGCACACATACATACACACACACACACGCACGCACGCACGCACGCACGCACGCACGCACGCACGCACGCACGCACGCACACACACACACACACACACACACAAACACACATATGTATATATATATATATATATATATATATACAGTATATATAAAGACACAGACAGATGTCAGACTGTTAATTTACTTTTATCATCATTTGCATGAAAGTGCAATTATTTACAGAGTAATAAAATAAGTATTTTAATATAATGTTTTTAAAACTAGGATGATGGTTCAATATGAATAGAACAGATCCAAGAACTGCACTGTAAAAATTTCCAGGTTTTCACAACAAGTTACTGTAATTTTTCACAGTAAATTACATTAGTATCCCTTCACAGTATTTAACTGAAAAATTCACAGTAATATGTTGTATTCATAATTTTATTGTGAAATTACGGCAGGTAGCGTGATTACAGCAAATTACTGTGAAAAGGGCTATATCTTTTGCACGTTAGTTATAGAAATTCAAACCTTTTTTTAACTCAACGTAGAAATTAATACAAAATAACTTTTA
Organism: Danio rerio; assembly: GCF_052040795.2. Taxonomy (NCBI): domain Eukaryota; kingdom Metazoa; phylum Chordata; class Actinopteri; order Cypriniformes; family Danionidae; genus Danio; species Danio rerio. Next base: position 51,724,534 of record NC_141033.1, on the reverse strand, counting down.
ACAGATAATAACAGAATATTTTTAGCCCCCAAAACGATTTGGTTACCAACATCTTTTTGGTTGTACTGCACCTTTATTTAATTTTATACAGTTAACATAGAATAGGAAATAATATTTAATGAACATAACTGTGTGTTTAGCCAAAACATAATAAACTGGAATAAAAAGTAATTAATTAATGAAACCAAAGACTGTTAAACAGCCAACAATTATTTCAATGTCAGGGTAAATGTCTGCTTTAGACGGTTTCATGAGTATTGGGCACCTGTCATCGCCTGGAGGTCACTAATCTCAGAATTAATTATATATATATATATATATATATATATATATATATATATATATATATATATATATATATATATATATATATATATATATATACAGTATATATAAAGACACAGACAGATGTCAGACTGTTAATTTACTTTTATCATCATTTGCATGAAAGTGCAATTATTTACAGAGTAATAAAATAAGTATTTTAATATAATGTTTTTAAAACTAGGATGATGGTTCAATATGAATAGAACAGATCCAAGAACTGTCCATCCCAGTCAAAACAGTCGAAGTTTAGCGGGTCTCATGCTGTCATTAGCCAAAATATCTTGACAAACCACACATAAAGGTTGTGGTTCATCAGCTGGTCCTGTCCACGTAAATCCTAAACTCAAATACTGATCATCATATCGTCGTCTTTTGGGTTTAAGCCCTGAATTTGAAGGCTTTGAATCGGGGGGTCTCAGAAACCGATCCATAGTATTAGCAGATATATACCTGTATTGGCAGGCTTGCCAAACAGAAGCGAATTCACAGCTACGGCCTTCTGGGTAAAAAAGGTTTTCTTATATTTGACGTATTATTTTTTTAGTTTTGTTTAATTAAAACGTTTAAATATAATAAAAAATACATATAATAGTTAAACTTAATAATTATATTTTTATTATATATTTTTTCCCGCGCCTCCCCTGACATGCTCTGGCGCCCCCCAGGGGAGGCGCGCCTCACACTTTGAAAACCCCTGTTGTAGACATACAGTTACATTCTTTCAGCAGTCAGTTATAGGCCTAACATAGGCTATTCAAGAAGGGGGGCTTCAAAGATGGCCAAATAAAAATATTTTTTTATTTTACTAATTTATTTATTTTACGTTATATTGTGCTTTGTTTGTATAAAATCTGCTGGAATGTTAAAAAAATGTTCAGTTTTAAATAAATATTTTTGAAATTGTATTTTTGTTATTTGATTTATTTCTCTGAAAAGCAACACAAAATAGTAAAAAGCTAATTTTTACTATTTAATTATTGTAATGGTGAAAAAATTGGCAAACTAAATGGAAAAAAATGCAAAACACCGCATTCGGTATTCGGCCAAGCAATTCATTATTGTTCGGCTTCGGCCAAGAATTTCATTTCGGTGCATCCCTAATAATAACACACTTCAATGGCTTCCAGAGTTTCTTGCTACAGGACTGACATCACTTGGAGAAAGTCACATGCTTTCTATCAGTGCTTGACAGATTGTTCTGCCTTTTACAACTGATGTAGGAACAGAAACAAAATATATTAATTATTTATAACTGAAATTGCAAATAACACAGAAAACATGTTTAAAGACAATTCAGGAGGCAGAAATAATCAAAAACACATACAGCGGGGAAAATAAGTATTCAACAATTCACCAGTTTTCTCTGAAATCATATTTATAAAGGTGAAATTTTCCCCGGATGTTGATAACAACCAAAAAAATCCATATGAAAGAAAACAAAACTAATTAGTTTACAAATGACGTCAAGTGTAATAAAATGAAATGACACAGGGAAAAGTTATAGAACACATGAAGAAAGGGAGGTGAAGTTCGGCAGTAAAAGCCCAGACAGCAGCTGAAATCTCTTAGTAATTCTTCAGCAACCCTCTGCCTTTCCCAACATCTACATTAGCAGGAGGATGAAGATGAAACCAGGGTGGACATTTTAGCAAGAGAATGACCCAAAACACAGCTAAGGAGACTCTCAGATGCTTTCAGAGAAAGAAAATGAAGCTGTAGAATGGCCCAGCCAATCACTTGAACCGAATCCAATAGAAAATACAAAATAAAGCTCAGATATGATAGACGAGACCCACAGAAGCAGAAAGACTTTAACATTTTGCTGAAGTCTGTGAAAAACTCACACCTGAGCAATGCATGTGACTTCATTCTCCATATGAGAGGCGTCTTTAAGCTGCAGCATCAAAAAAGCCTTTGATATGAAGCATTAAATACATTTCAGTAGCTCTTAAGTAGTCATATCAATGTTATTTTTGTTATGTTTTATTTTTATGTTTGTATTGTTTGGGTTTTTAACTAAATCTGGTTTGATTCCATGTCAACAGCTCACGACGTGTTCAACACTTATTTCAGGCTAATCTTAAAACATGGCAGAAAGTGCAGCATTAGACGTGTTTTCCTAACGATTCTCCGTCTTAAACTCTGCAGACTGAAGCTGTTAATGGATGTAGCAATTAGCAGTAATCCACCGTAAAGATGCCATGGTGAGATGGTGCCTGAGCCAGTCATGTTTATCCAAAAAAAAAATAACGCCAAGAAGACCATGTGAAGCTACATTGTCACGCAATCTCCTTCAGTCATTAGACAGCATTAACACAAGCCGACAACTACAAACCACCAATGACAGAAACTGGAGTCTGAAACCACAGTCGATGGCCAGGTGAATAATTCAGATGGACTATAGGTGAGGATAATGATCAATAAATGTGCATTTCATTACTGGTCGGAGTCAGAAAGCCACAGAGAAGGTCAGAGGAGCGTGAGTCAGTAAATAACCCAGAAGAGGCTGATCCCTCTTAAAGGATTTGCCGTAATAAGTGCAGCTAGTAAGAGTGAGTCACCATAAACTCGACCTCAACTTTGGTTAGTCGTCAACAAATACAGTCATGCAGAAATCAGTGATTTAATGACTGCTGTGTTAGTCTGAACGAAGTCTGAAACCACAACTGTTTTCACTAAATGTGTCAGCTCCAAATGTACAATAACCACGGAGAAATCTGCTCATTTTATTTCAATATTATCTATTTTAAACAACTGTCTACTTTGTTTACACTGGTCATTTCAGAACACTAAATTAAGTTAGCATACAAAGGTGCTTTATATAGGACAGGGCAATTCAATTGGTGGCCCGCGTGCTGAACCCGGCCTCTGGGGCAATTTGTTCCGGCCCTCACAATAGTGTGACCAAGGGCCCTATCATACACACGGCGCAATGTGTACTTGTTTGGTAGTTTCAGCTTGGCGCAAGAGTGGTTTTGAGATATTGCGCTACACTGTTTAAATAGCAAATGCATTAGCACTCATTTGTGCGCCCATAGGCGTTCTGGTCCAAAAAGGAAGGCGTTCTGAGGCGGACCGCTGGCGCGTTGCTATTTTGAGAAACTATAATAGATTTTTCATTAGACCAAAACAAACCCGGTCTAAACTCCAGCGCAGAGTTGCACCTCGCTTACACACTGCTTAATACACACAAGAGAGCAATAGGCAAATATCTTTACATATAAAAAAATGTAAATATTAAGGATATATATAGGATATAATAAAAATAGATATAGGATATAAATATAAAGGATTAAAATATTACGAAACATATTATTTTGTAGCCTATATAAATATGAAAAATCACTGCTTTTATGTCTTCTTCATCTCTGGAGGCTTTTTCAGTTCATTCATAACAATTTGCTTTTGTATAATGTTATTATTACTAGCAGTATTATTTATTATATCCATATTTATATTTGTTTTATTAAAAACAAGCTTAGATTTGTCCACCTGTCAGGTTTTAGACCATATGGGGCACAGGATATAACTCAGGTTTTTGAGCACACTTCATTATTATTGTTCATTTATTAGTTTGCTGGAAACTAGAACTGAATTTAGAAATAGTTTTGAAACAAATATTTGTGCTTACAAACGCAATTAATTATTTATAGATTAATTGACATCTGTGTTTAAAGGTTTCCCTATCCAAGAGCGAAAGTGAAAGTAGATCCATAATCTCTCATTCTCACGCAGTAGATGCTCTGATTAACTGTTTGACAGTTAAAAAACTGTTAACTGTTTGCTTGTGAAATGCTAATTTTTTCCACTTAGGCTTACTTTGCGTCCTGTAAATAGCGAATGTGCTCTTGGCACGACACAGCTGACTCTTAAAGGGAATGGGAGATGAGACTCTAATTGGTTTATTCTTAAAACACACCTATAACTCATTAAGAAAATAAACTCAACCCTTTTAGACCATGGGCCACAGCGCAAAGCGGATTTTCCCGTCCGTAAATTAAGAAAAATGCGTTCGGACACGCCCTGAAAGCATTTGCGCCCTGCGTTTTGCGCTCTGGGTATGGACACCATAAGCAAATGGCGCGGGCAGCCGAAAACATTTGGATGTGTTTGTAGAAAAAGCCTTTTGCACTATGCATTGATATCATCAATAAGGATGCAACGATTAGCCAATTTCACTATTAACTGCACTTTAATTCGTCCCATAATTAATCGTAAAGTCTTCTTTAAGCCGCATTTCTGTTGAATAAAACGAAACTGCTGCAATTAAACAAAGCTATGCCAAGTTGCCAATTCTGCGCAAGTTTAAAGTTCCAAGTATGTACACCGAGGCAAATACGCACGCACACCAGATTAACTATAGCAGCAGCCGTTCCCATATCACGTCTTTTCCGCTTGCAAGTTTGTTATTTCTATTGTAAGAATTATATGACAATATGTGCGCACAAGCGGAACATTTCAAAAAGAGACTTATTGTGTTTCTATCACTCCAATATAACTGTGGACGCACTTTACCTGCACACACTTCTACTCAAACAGCTTAATAAAGAGGATTTTCTTCATACAGTACACTGAACATATACTTCACACAAAATATTATTCAACATATCAAAAAGCAGACTAAGCAGTGGACATAACACACAGGATGACAGTAAGAGCAGGGATGTGTGCTATAATGTCTACATGTTGTCTGTCCAGCTAGAAGCAAAGGAACCTGTTAGGCTTCCTAAAGCCTGACAGGCTTTTCTTGTGTGTGTGTGTGTGTGTGTGTGTGTGTGTGTGTGTGTGTGTGTGTGTGTGTGTGTGTGTGTGTGTGTGTGTGTGTGTCTGTCTTTCCATCTGTTTGTCTCACTATAAGTCTGTCTGTCTGTTTGTCTCTCTTTCCATCTGTCTGTCTGTCCGTCTTTCCGCCTCTCTGTCTATCCATATGTCTGTCTGTCTGTCCATCCATACGTCTATCTGTCAGTCTGCCTGTCCGTTCATCCATATGTCTGTCTGTCTATCTGTCTGTCTGTCTGTCTGTCTGTCTGTCTGTCTGTCCGTCAATATGTCTGTCTGTCTTTCTGTCAGTCTGTCTGCCTGTCCATCCATGTGTCTGTCTGCCTGTCTGTCCATCCATATGTCTGTTTGTCTGCCACTCTGTCCATCCATATGTCTGTCTGTCTGTCTGTCTGTCTGTCTGTCTGCCTGTCCATCCATATGTTTGTCTGTCTGTCTGTCTGCCAGTCTGTCCATCCATATGTCTGTCTGTCTGACTGTCTGCCTGTCCATCCATATGTTTGTCTATCTGTCTGTCTGTCTGTGTGTATGTCTGTCTGTCTGTCTGTCTGTCTATCTGTCTGTCTGTCCATCCATATGTCTGTCTGTCTGTCTGTCTGTCTGTCTGTGTGTATGTCTGTCTGTCTGTCTGTCTATCTGTCTGTCTGTCCATCCATATGTCTGTCTGTCTGTCTGTCTGTCTGCCTGTCTGTCCATCCATATGTCTTTCTGTCTACCAGTCTGTCCATCCATATGTTTGTCTGTCTGTCTGTCTGTCTGTCTGTTTCTCTATCTCCCTCTGTCTGTCTGTTTCTCTATCTCCCTCTGTCTGTCTCTTTTTCCATCTGTTTGTCTGTCTGTCTGTCTGTCCATCTATATGTCTGTCTGTCTATCTGTCTGTCTGTCTGTCTGTCTGTCTGTCTGTCTGTCTGTCTGTCCATCTATATGTCTGTCTGTCTGTCTGCCTGTCTGTATGTTTCTCTATCTCCCTCTGTCTGTCTCTTTTTCCACCTGTTGTCTGTCTGTCTGTCTGTCTGTCTGTCCGTCTATATGTCTGTCTGTCTGTCTGCCTGTCTGTATGTTTCTCTATCTCCCTCTGTCGGTCTCTCTTTCCATCTGTCTGTCAATCCGCCTGTCTGTCTGTCTATTTTCATTTCCGTCTGTCTGTTTCTCTATATGTGTGTATGTCTTTCTTTCTGCTTGTCCATCTGTCTGTCTCTCAGCTGTTAAAGCGATCAGTCTGATCTGTTGGAGTGTCACTTCACATCACAGACTTCAGCAGCTCTTAAATCCTCTGAAACGCCACACTGAAAAAGACTCTCACACTGAAGAGCTGCTGAAATGGACTGAGGAAACACTCTCATACACTAACACCACAGACAGAGAGAGAGAGAGAGAGAGAAAGAGAGAGAGAGAGAGAAAGAGATTTTTTTTCTGATTTATTATTTTTTTAATTTATGTTTTTATTTATTTAATCATTATCATTATTATTATTATTATTATTATTTTACTATTTGCTGAGTTTACTGCTTTTTAATATATGCATGTCCTTTTCAATGACAACTGTTGAATTGAATTAAATTGAGAGAGAAGAAGATTCCCACGTTTAAGTGTCAGTGTGTCTCCATCTCCTGCTGCGTCAGATAAACAGCACAGCGACAGACATAAAGCGGATCTCAGGTAACATTTGTGAGAAATACTACAGTGAGAACTTTCCCAATGATTATTTGATGTATTTGTTCAGCCTTTCTGCAACGAGTCACACACAATGTCACACACATACAGCGGACACACACACACACACACACACACACACACACACACACACACACACACACACACACACACACACACAAACACACACACACAGCACAGCACACACATTTAACTTTGCACTGTTTTTGCATGGTAAATGTGACAGGACACGTTAATATCCAATGCTGTATGGACATCTGCTATGTTCGTATACAAAATAAACCTGATTTAACGTCCATAAACCAGGATTGAAGTGTCTTCTTTTATAATTATAATGACATTATGTGGCTGTGGGGATGAATTGCAGCGATTTTACTGAATTATTACAAACAAGCACTGATTTAAAATTGGTTTACTTGTTAAACTCATTCCTGATCACATTCGAGGATGATTGATAATCATAAAGAGCTGAACAGATCTTTTAATACCAGTGGCTTTGCGCACATCCTGTCTTGTTGATATGATTATACACGTTACTATAGAGGTATGTTAATACGCAACTGTCAATCAATTTGGTGGGTGGGGAAATCTGCAATCACATTGCGATGGGCCTCAAAATGAATGGGATTTGGATGCTATTTTAACGTCAGGAAATTTAAATAAAGAGGTTTATCGTGTTTTTATCACTACAAAATATGACTATGGACACACTATACCTACACACACTTCTGTCCGAACAGCTTACGAAATATGATTTTCATCATGGGTGCCCTTTAATGTATTAGTAGATAGTAATATAGTCTTAGAATATTTTCCTGATAACACTTTAGTTTAAGTACCAATTCTCTAATAACTACTTGCTCATTACATGCCTATTATCAAGCTATTGGCTGTTTATTAGCACTTATTGAGTGTATATCTGTATCGTTATCAGAATATGAGATGATGTATATCGTGATATGAGGAGCAGCACAGATGGTGGACAGGACACGGAGAGCAAACTAGGGCTTTCTGACAGATTCTGGGCCCAGAAACAGACCTCATCCAGAACAGACACACACAGACGGCCCTCGGGACCAACACATCCTGAGAAAGGTGCTTAACAGATCCTCTTACTGATGTTTTTGGCCATGCAATGAAAGTCAATGAGGTCCAGTGTGGTTTCAACATAAAACACTCTTCAGAATAACTTTTGAAACTCACTAGGGCTGCAGTTATTTCAATAAAAGTGCAATAAAAATGCTGTAAATTTCTGAAATATTATTACAATTGAAAGTAAATGTTTTTATGTTTGATTATATTGTTAATAGTAATTTATTCCTGTGATTAAATGCTGAATTTTCAGAATCATTACTCCAGTCTTTGTCTCATGTGGTCCTACAGCATTGATATAATGATAATTAGATGATTAAGAGACTTTATAGATATCTAGATTTACATTTATTTATTCAACTAATGCTTTTTTTCAACAGAACTTACAATTGAGGGAATAAATAAAAATCAATCAAAAGCATCTTTTTCGTAAATATTTCAATTTAAAATAACATTTTTATATTTGAATATGTTGCTCAATTAACATTTTTCTGTAATCAAATGCTGAATTTTCTGCACCATTACTCCAGTTTTCATGCATTACATGATCCTTTAGAAATCATTATACTATGATAATTTAATGATCAAGAAACTACATTTCTACATTTACAGTAAACTTATTAATTTAACTGATGCTTTTTACCCAACATACCTTACAAACGAGGGATTAAATAAACAATACATTAAAAAATGCAAATAATAACAAGAGCAACTAAAACAAATTTACAGCAAGTTAGAAAAAAAGCCATTATTTTCTGCACTTTTAATGTCCACAAAAAATAATGAATTCTTCTCATTTGTGACATATATACAATAGAAACGTCTAAAATGAGAACAAATGATTTTGATTTTGTCCAATGGGAATGAATGGATGGTTGTAGTTTGCCATTGGTGGATCTCCTGTGAGTGACAGGTTGGCCCCACCCTCATGGTAGTAAACACCAATCAGAAAAGTCATTTAAAAAGGGGGTGGAGTTTATTAAATAATATGAAGCTACATTTTTTATTTAAAAATCAACAAGTTTTGAAGAAGTTTTATTGAACATTAATGGCTTATTTCTTAACAATCTATATGCAAAGTCTAAAGCTTATTGTGCAAAAGCAATAAGGTCGTGTCCGAATCCACTTTTGCTGTTTTAAAGATAGAAAAATATGCTCTGCACCCTGGCGCATGGTCTAACAGGGTTGTGCTTATTCTCTTAATGAGTTCTGTGTGTGTTTTTAGCATAATGTGCATGAAACCATTCAGAGTCTCATCTCCCATTCCCTTTAAGAGTCAGTTATGTTGCACCATGGCACATTTGCTATTTACATGGGGAACTTTGTAAGTGGGAAAATTGAACCCTTCGCTAGTGGAAAAACAGTTAAACAGAGCATCTGCAGCGGAAGGGTAAAGAACGAGTCTCCTCCATTCAGCCTCTTTCTTTTTACTTTATTCTTTATTTTACTCCTTTACTTTGGTGGAGTGAGGAAACGGTGGAAACTCGCTCCACTGAACACATCCATTAGCCGACATATTTACTTTAGTTTGTTAAGTGCAAAGATTTGTTTCAAAACTATTTCTAAATTCAGTTCTATTCTCCAGCAAATTAATAAATGAACAATAATAATGAAGTGTGGTTATGTCCAAACACACCTCCTGTTCTTATGCCCCATATGGTGATGCAGACATCTCCAAAACCCCACAGGTGGACAAATCTAGACTTGTGTTTATTAAAACAAATATAAATATACTTGTAATAAATAACACTGCTATAAATAATCACATTTTATAAATGCAAATTGTCATGAATAAATTAAAAAAGCCCCTCGAAATGAGGCATGGAGGCAGCGGCTTTTATATTTATGTAAAGATATTTGTGTGTTGCTGTTCATTAATAATTGTATTATTTTTTTACTTGTTTCTTTTATTCCTGTTTATGTAAAGCACTTTGAATTGCCACTGTGTATGAAATGTGCTATATAAATAAACTTGCCTTGCCTTCATTCTGTGTGTATTAAGCAATGTGTAAGTGTTTGGACCTGCATAGGTGCATAACTAATGCTGAGTTCAGACTGCATGATTTTGAAAGTAGTCGTGTCACAGATGTTTTCACACTGCTTGACTATCTGGGCTAGCGTTTTGTCGCTGCTTTGTTTACACTGCAAGATGGATCGGCGACAGGGACTTTCACATTGCATGACTTTTTATTTATGCATGATTTATGACAACTTCATCCAAACTACGTCTCACAGCCAAAAACACTTCGTATATCTTTTGTTATTAACTACATAATGAGAAAGAAGCCTTTAATGGGGTAGAAAATGTACATATTTGCTCACCTGGGTTTAAAGGGAATTAGCCATTTCTCCTCAACGTTGATAATAAACTAATTTCTTTCTGTATGAAATATCAAACAGACACGGTTGCTCCTGAGTCCTGTCAAACCTCCACTTGTTTTTCCTCCATTTCGTGGGTCCAAATAAACCGAAAAGAGCGCTTTTAACTTCTCCCCCAGCCTCCCGCTGGCCTGCAGCAGGTGTACACACACACGCACACACAAGTGAATGCCGCTCTCTCATTGGCTGTAGGCGATTGCTGATATTATTTTCAGTCAAAACTCAATTCACACGGCATGATTTGAATCGCCGACAGCTCCAGATATTCAGCACGCCAAATATCTCAGGCATCGGCGACTCATCGGCGATTCTCTCAGATCGCGTCTTTGATAATTCATACTGTGTGATTGTCACTCACGTGCACGAGCAGCGATTTGCCTGTGATTTTAGGCATTTGTCTGCGATTTCTCAAAACCTGTCGGCGAGCCAAAATCGGGGCTAAAATCACGCAGTCTGAACTAGGCATTACACGCTCAACTTTAGACTTTAGAGCAGCTTTTAGTTGGTCAATGGCACGGTCTATTCCAGATCCTCAAAATAGCAACGCGTCAACAATGCGCCTTAACACCTCCTTTTCAGATCGGAACACCCATGAGTAAACAAAGTGGTGCAAATGGATTTGCTATATAACCAACGTGGCGCAAAATGTAAAAATTAGGGTTGTGTTGTTCTGAAAATAGCAACAAATCACACCAAACGTCTCGTGCCTTATTGCACCAGGTGTATGATAGGGCCCTGAATATTGTCTAACCAAAGAAAGAACCGAGGCTGAATTGTAAAGCTCTACTCATCATCCTCCTCGTCCAACTCCCAGCACAAACAGAAGCAGGTCTGCATCAAACTGGAATAATGCAAGTCTCCGGAATTAATTTAAAGCCAGCAAATAATAAGAATTCAAACACTTGAACACACTGGATCCAAACATATTGTGGGTACTCTAAAATAACTAGCTGCCTTTAAAATAATATTTAATGATGAGGCGCACAAATAAATAATTCAGAATAAATACTGCAAATCCCATTAAAAGGTGTTAATGATGGGTGTTAAGTGTGAACTGGCACAGCTTTTGTTGTACTAGAGGAGACGTGGGAAGTCAAATAAGAGGGCATGATTAGCATAAGCAGTTAGCGGACCTATCCTGTCCTTGATTTTCATTGGCTCATTTAGTATGCAAATGTATGCGGTCATGCTGGATCTTGGCTGGATGCTCTTCAGGTACAGGATGTCATTTTCCCGCTCGAGCTCAGATCACACACACACACACACACACACACACACACACACAGTCGGTCTGGCAGTGCTGGAGCCCCTGAGGTGCGAGTGTTCGGCTGGTCTGTCTCAGTGTGTGATGAACACAGAAAAAAGGACACCAGCTCTGCTCTGACCTGCTGCGCTTTGACTTTAAAGGGCCATGAAACCCCCCTGCCTCAGCAATGTGTTTTCACAACTCTAGTTTGAAAAATGTCAGGAAAATGGGTGAGTCCAGCTCTGTTTAGGTGGGAGTGTCGAGTAGGGGTTTCAAAATTAATTGTTTCTTTGGTGCACCGCAATGCAGACGCAGACAATTCGGTATCGGTTCAGTAATAATCATAACCGGTTATTATGTACTGACGTCATTTATCTCATATGCGCTATGGCAAGGGAGGCGAGCGCAAACATTTACAATGCTCCAACTAATTAAAACTCAGATACTGTGCACTATTTCACTGCGTGTGTGTATGCTGGACAGTCTTTCATTAAGGGCCTACTCACACTATGCCATCCGTACCGTGCCCAGGCCCGTTTCCCGGATCGTTTGAGAAGTGTGAGTGCGCTGAATCGGGCTCAAGCACGGTTCACTTGGCCGGCCCTGGCCTGGTTGGAAGAGGTGTGCCTGAGCGCGGTTCACTTGGGCTTTGGCGCGGTACGCTTGTGTGTGAGTGCAAAACGCGCCAAAGCCCGAAACCGAAAGCGAGACGTGACTTTTAAGGGGCTGTTTGATATGGATTTATTAATCATTCTTACTGTTCAGTGAACGCAAACTGCCGTAGTTTATTAAAGACGAGAACTCCTCACAGCACGACAGCTGCACCTTCAGCAGACCTCCTCAATCCTGCAGCACGAGAGCTTAATGATTGTTTATGAGCGCCAAAAGGGGCGGATCTGTTCGGCGAAATATCTGACTGCATGTCCCCGCATCCCTAAGGACTGTTTGGCGAAATATTTGACGGCATATCAAACGACTGAAAGGATATAACTAGAGAAATCTCCACTGTGCTGCTGAGTGAGAGCGTATGGCAAGCCGTTTTAGCATTTAAACCTTGTTCTGACTATCCATAAATATATTTAGAGATATCTCTAATTATATTTTGACTAGTCATAATTATAATTCGACTAGTCAGAATGACAATTAGTGATATCTGCAATTACAATTGTACTAGTACGAAATCAGATTGGAGATATCTGCAAATATATTATGACTAGTCATATTCCTCCATTGACTTCCATTGAAAAATATTTGCAGATATCTCTAAATGTTATTCTGACTAGTCAAATTATAATTATGACTAGTCAAAATATAATTAGAGATATCTAAATATATTTATGGAGTCAGAACAAAGATTTAAATACTAAAAAGGCTTGCCATAGAGAGCGCTTCTGAACAGCGCAGCAGCGATGACGTAAGCGTGCCGAGGCCCGATATGGTGTGAGCGCGGGCCGTCGGGGGAGACGGGAGGGGGGACAAGCGTGCTGTGGCCCGGTTCGAGGCAACTGTACCTAGTGTGAGTACGGCCTAACACAGCAGAAATTTCACTGCAATTGAGAGAATGAAAGTACTCCATTTCTCTCTCTCTCTCTCTCTCACTGTGGTCTATTTGACATGCTGGCGTGACTGTTCCTCTCCTCTCGGGTGTTTTACAGTGATACTTCTAGATACAGACACGAGCACGAGAAAGACAGTGACTGCATTTACATGGACATCAGTAATGAAATTACTTGCCGAATTATTAATTTGTTGACTTTAACTGCAGTTTGGCACTTTCACTTTCATTCAGGAACGTTTCCTGCATGTCCCCCGCGACAAACGAGATATTGGATGCGAGAAACTGCTGGAAGAGTGTAGTTTAATACAATGTTTGATACCGCACGGCGAATGGGAGAAAAAAAAAAACTCATTCATCAAAAACTCATCAACTACATTTCTTGGTAGCTTAGATGCACTCGGTAGGCAGCGTCAGAAAGCTGTGTGTGTATAGACTATCCTGTCACAAAATGCGGCGAAAGTGAGCAACATATCTGAGTAGTAGGGGCGTGGGTGTGCGAGACGTACCTAAAGAGCATTGGGGGTGAGTCGTGCGCGACGTACCTACCCTGCTGAAAAATCCAGCTTTAACCAGCCTAGGCTGGTTGGCTGGTTTTAGGTGGTTGACCAGCCTGGTTTTAGAGGGGTTTTGGCCATTTCCAGGCTGGTTTAAGCTGGACATAGCTGGTTTTGGCTGGACTCCCAGCTTGGCTAGGCTGGTCAAGCTGGTTTTAGCTGGTCATCTTCCAGCCTGACCAGCTAAGACCAGGCTGGAAATGGCTGGAAACCAGCGTGGAAGAGGCCAAAACCCCTCTAAAACCAGCCTGGTCGACCAGCTAAAACCAGCCAACCAGCCTAGGCTGGTTTAAGCTGGATTTTTCAGCAGGGTAAACAGCGGTGGGGGGGTGAGTTGCGCACGACGTTCCTAAACAGCGGTGGGGGTGAGTTGCGCGAGTGGTGGGGGTGAGTTGCACGCGACGTACCTAAACAACGGTGGGGGTGAGTTGTGCGCGAGTGGTGGGGGTGAGTTGCACGCAACGTACCTAAAGAGTGGTGGGGGTGAGTTGCGAGCGACGTACCTAAAGAGTGGTGGGGGTGAGTTGCGTGCGACGTATCTAAAGAGTGGTGGGGGTGAGTTGCACGCAACGTACCTAAAGAGTGGTGGGGGTGAGTTGCGAGCGATGTACCTAAAAAGTGGTGGGGGTGAGTTGCGTGCGATGTACCTAAAGAGTGGTGGGGGTGAGTTGTGCGCGAGTGGTGGGGGTGAGTTGTGCGCGAGTGGTGGGGGTGAGTTGCGTGCGACGTACCTAAAGAGTGGTGGGGGTGAGTTGCGAGCGACGTACCTAAAGAGTGGTGGGGGTGAGTTGCGAGCGACGTACCTAAAGAGTGGTGGGGGTGAGTTGCGAGCGACGTACCTAAACAGCGGTGGGGGTGAGTTGTGCGCGACGTATCTAAAGAGTGGTGGGGGTGAGTTGCGTGCGACGTATCTAAAGAGTGGTGGGGGTGAGTTGCGAGCGACGTATCTAAAGAGTGGTGGGGGTGAGTTGCGAGCGACGTACCTAAACATCGGTGGGGGTGAGTTGTGCGCGACGTACCTAAAGAGAGTGGTGGGGGTGAGTTGTGCGCGACGTACCTAAAGAGTGGTGGGGGTGAGTTGCGTGCGACGCATCTAAAGAGTGGTGGGGGTGAGTTGCGAGCGACGTACCTAAACAGCGGTGGGGGTGAGTTGTGCGCGACGTACCTAAAGAGTGGTGGGGGTGAGTTGCGAGCGACGTACCTAAAGAGTGGTGGGGGTGAGTTGCGTGCGACGCATCTAAAGAGTGGTGGGGGTGAGTTGCGAGCGACGTACCTAAACAGCGGTGGGGGTGAGTTGTGCGCGACGTACCTAAAGAGTGGTGGGGGTGAGTTGCGAGCGACGTACCTAAAGAGTGGTGGGGGTGAGTTGCGTGCGACGTATCTAAAGAGTGGTGGGGGTGAGTTGCGTGCGATGTACCTAAAGAGTGGTGGGGGTGAGTTGCGAGCGACGTACCTAAAGAGTGGTGGGGGTGAGTTGCGTGCGACGTACCTAAAGAGTGGTGGGGGTGAGTTGCGTGCGATGTACCTAAAGAGTGGTGGGGGTGAGTTGCGAGCGACGTATCTAAAGAGTGGTGGGGGTGAGTTGCGTGCGACGTATCTAAAGAGTGGTGGGGGTGAGTTGCGAGCGACGTATCTAAAGAGTGGTGGGGGTGAGTTGCGTGCGATGTACCTAAAGAGTGGTGGGGGTGAGTTGCGCATGACAAACCTAAAGAGCTAGGAGAGATGCGGTGGAGAGAGGGGTGTGCAACGTATTTAAGGACTGGGTGGGAGACGCGTGATTTCCAAGAGATTATGATTTATTTGTGGGCATCCGGGAGTCTCTATGCATTTGCAGGATACTCCCGCAACTTCTGGGAGACCTGGGATGTCTGTAATGGGCAGCCAAATGTCTTGATACCTCAGGCTGTTGATGTTGTCATCCACTCTGCAGATCTCTCGCGCGTCCCCATACTGAATGCAACCCTAAACCATGATTTTTCCTTCACCAATCTTGACTGATTTCTGTGAGAATCTTGAGTCCATGCTGGTTCCTGTAGGTCTGCTGCAGTATTTGTGATGATTGAGATGCAGCTCAACAGATCATTCATGGGAAAAATTTACCTTCTGCCACTTTTCCAAATGATCAGCTACAAGTTAAGTCATTATTTGTTGCTCTTACAACTGGGATCCATGACAAGACTTTTGTCAGGTAGTGTAAATGAACATTTAGGCACTCACTGTGAGATGACTACATGGTGTGTGTGTGTGTGTGTGTGTGTGTGTTCTGCTTGCAGAGGATCAGCACACACACACACACACAACAGCATTCTTTTGCATTTTTAAAAACATCAACAAATGAAGCGCATCCCATGCTGCAAAAGTCACCTTCCATTACATGCTTTTACTCATTTTCATGTGAAACCGAGCTCTGCAGTGAAAGACATGTGCACTGCTGGAAAGGGGAAGGATATGATGCAATAATCGTTTAATCTTGATTCATGTTTTTTCATAATCGCTGGAGGCCAAAATCAGAATTGAAACTGAAATTGAACAGCCCTAGTAAGTTAGCATGACAAGTGTTTTTTGGAACGCTAGGGGTCTTTTTTCAACACAGTTGCAGAGCACAGTTTTCAGACGGTGTGAACATCCCCTTTCTCTGCTTTGCATCATAATGAAGATGCTGTCGTCCTCATATAAACCCAATCCTATTGTGTCACCAACATGGCAATTTATAATCTCCATCAAATCACCGAAGCGCAGACAGGTGACACAGGGTTTGTGTCATGACGACTCCTGAATGAGAAACATGTGTTGTGGGATCATCGAGTCTGCTGGCAGTGGCAGGAAATGAGGCCAAACGCAGGAGGCTGTAATCCTGCTCGCACCCAGCGGAGCTCAGTAATCCCTGCAGATCTGCCCGTTCCCAAAGCATTCAATAACACCACTCACTCACACTAACATATGACTCTGATTCATGATTCTGAGTGTGCCTCACACAGGTAAGTGGGTTTGACAAACCGCCTGACACTTTAACCCACACTTGCACCAGTTTTGCACATTTGAACAGATGCTTGGTCTTATGGTGCATTCACACCAGATACAGATGAAGCGTCAAGTGCGAGTAGGGTTGCCAGCCGTCGCTTAAAATACTGAATCGTCTTGTATTAGAGAAAGAAAATGTGCATCCTGTTTTGAATCAATACGGGACGGGTGTTTTAAAGTTTTTTTTTTATGCCCCCATTACGTCAGCACCGGACCTAGTTGTAACCACAGGCATTCAGGCAGCATAATACACAGAGTGAATCACTGATTCTGAAAGTAATGGGGGCGGGTACTTTCACTTTTCACTGCTACAGCTCCTCCCTCACCTCTGCTCGTGTTCAAACCAAACTAAGATCAGCGCGGTGTTTCTTATGGCAGGTTTTTATCCTTCATACATGTTGAGAGATCGAGTTACAGACGTGACTTAAGGCTGATTTATACTTCTGCGTCAAACACACGCGTATGCTACGGCATTGACGCATAGCCCTTCACTGTAGCCGTCGCAGACGTGCACCTCTCAAAAAATGTAACTACCCGTCGCAACGACGCGTAGCGAAAGCTCTGTGATTGGTGGGGTTGGTAGCGCTGACGAGTCTGGGCGAGGCCTAGAGCCGCGCGATTGGCGCGACCCGTATGGAGCGATTGTTTACAAGTGTGGAGTCCCGTGAAGGAGCTCCGGATGGAAAGTTTTGTTTTGTGTTTACCTCATAGTTAAAGTTGTTGCACGTCTGCCAGTTCCTGCCTCAAAATGAGCGATTTTGAGCCACTTGTACATCCAGGAAGTGATTAGGAAAAGCAAAACAGCACCAAAGAAACTCGACACACAGGAACATTTACACCTCACTGCCAACTAGCGTTTCGGAAGTGTTAATGCAGACCAACGGAGACAGCGCGCAGAAGTATAAATGCACAGCTACACGCGTTGCATGCGCCGTGGATTACACCGGTCACTTGACGCAGAAGTATAAACCAGGCTTTAGAGTGCTTTCACACCTAGACTTTTGTTTCAGAACCTGTCTCGTTTGCCCAGTTAGCGCGGTTTGTTTGGCATATGTGAAACCACCAATCGCTCTCAGATCCACGGCAAAACAATCGAGCCGAGATCGCTTGAATGAGGTGGTCTCGGCTTGATTGAAACGAACTCTGGAGCGGATCGATTGCAGTGAGAAAGCGATACGATCCAAGCCCGGTTATATCACAGTGTTTTATGGATATGTAATAGGCATACGGCTATATAAAGAGAGAATTATGAGCAGGGCGGGAGGTCATTCCAGACATCCCAAGTCTCCCGGAAGTTTCTTAGTCTTCTGCAAATGCACAGAGACTCCTGAGTGCCTGCAAACGAGTGATAATCTCCCGGAATTTGCGCGTCTCCCTTCCGGTCCTCAAATACATCTCGCATCCGTCTCACCCCTCCCCACCGCATCCCTCCTCGCTCTTCAGACACGTCGCGCGCAACATCAAACACCACCAAACCACCACCACCCCCTGACAGCTGAGCGGGACTCTGCAAAATAAACCGTGAAACTGACCAATGTGAGGAGAGTTTACTTACACGTGACTTGTTTTAGCTCTTTTTCCGTTTAGAAACTTTGCCGTGTGAAAGCGAACCGCACCAAGAGCAAAGAGCAACACTGTAATAATTTTAATCTCTGTTTCGGAACAACTGAATCGATTCAGTTGCATCAATCGAACAGTATTAACAAAAGAAAAAGACTCAACTGAAGACACTTTAATGCTTGTATTTGTTGTATTTGCAGTAACACTGTGATGCTCGTCCACAACTTCATGCATTGGGTTAAATTAGGCTGTCCAGTCTCTGTGTTCAGTCCGTTACAATCATGGTGGAAACCCAGTCAGGCGGCGTAATACAAAGAGTGAATCAAAGCGCATTAAATGATCGGTAATTAAAAGAGGAAAAAAAGAAAAGTAGAATAAATATATCTACTTTTATATTCAACACACATCTGATGCTTGTATTTGCAGCAGCTCCACTTCCACAACTTCACGCATTGAGTTAAATTAGGCTTTACAGTCTCTTTTACTTCCAATGTTTCTGTTCAGCGCAGGGAACTCAACCAACCCTGTGACGTCAGACACAGCGCAGGGCTCAAAATTAACTTTCTTACTTGGTAGCACCGGTGCTCCCAACCTGAAATATTTAGGAGCACCAGAAAAAATTTAGGAGCAGTCAACAAAAATTAATGATATCGACAAGTTGTATATTAAGGGATTTATTGTATCTGAAAACAACATCAATTGGGACTAACAAAACCCAGAAAAAACTATCTAACTAATGCTGTGATGATTTAATATTGTGCAATAATTCTAAAATTAATGTTGAATAATTATAAAATATTAATGATGACGATGATGACAATAATACTAATAATGAATTATATTTCTCATCATCATGCTGCCTTGAATGTGCTTTAATGTAAGTTATCTGCTATATAAAGTCCTGCTGTTACTTTATGAAAAATAAATTGATGGTTTGCATCAAACACAAATGAAGCATTGTAGTAAGAAATATCTATTTTGTACTATTGTTTTTATATGCATGTCAATTTAATAAATACTAGCCTATTTCTGCTACAAAACAAACTAAATAATATAAGTACTCATTCAATTCAATGCTGAAAGCTGTAAAGCAGTCATGGGTAATTAAATAGAAAAATAATTTACACCTCAAGAAAGAACGGACAAAAGAAAGGAAGAAAAGTCTCACTTTTAAAAGTTTTGTTTTCGGTTCGTGTTGTGTTAATGCTCAGCCTCGTTACGCGCTAAATTTAATTTTTCTGTGTTTGCGGGAAAGCATGCGAGTCAGCCGGCCCAATATATGAGGGGGTCAGAGCAGGATTCTCCCGATGACCACTGGTGCAATACTGTTCTTTGTTATAACCCGCATCAGTTTAAACTCAGCAAGCTTCTTTGGCGATGTTGTTTTAGCGGACATTTGCGCTGTTGCAGCCTGATCTCACGAGGAAACGTATGACAATGTTACGAATTGCCGTGAGATTGTGTTGGCTGAACACTCAGTGCATGCAACGAATCGAGAGTCAGTGTACTTTTCACTCTTCAGCCGTTTGCATTCCCCGCGGTCACAAAAGCTCCCTCCCGGTCATCTGACAGCGGAAAGTCTTGAGTGATTGACAGCTAATATGAACCAATATAGCGGCAGGGAAGACCGATTTTAATACGTTTTTAGATAAAAACCAAAACAGGTCGCACTACAACCATTATATGCAGTCGCACGAATGCTCCCAATATATATTATGAGGTCGCATAGCTTAAATTTCGGGCGCATATGCGACCAAAATGGTCGCTATTTCGAGCCCAGCAGCGACATTCCAAGATGGCTGTGCCCTAGGTCTAAAATCTATGGCGAAACATGCTGTTTTCTGCTAAATGGTTACATTAATCGAGTCTGTTTAATATACTTTCATTAAAGTGGAATCCAAATAACAAAATAACATAAACTTGACCGAGTGCTTCATTTCCGCTTTAAGATTACTCCTCCTATTTCATATTTTACATCTTGCAAATCAGATTTCTCCCAAATTTACATCTTTCAACCCCACCCCCACCCACCCACCTATCTTTCTTTCTTCCTGTCTTCCTTTCTTTTTTCTTCCTTTTTCTTAGTCTTTCTCTTTCTTTTTCTATTTTTCTTTCTTTGTTTTTTCTTCTTTCTTTCTTTCTTTCTTTCTCTTTTTTCTTTCTTTCTTTTTTTCTTTCTTTCTTTCATTCTTTTTTTCTTTCATTATTCTTTTGTTCTTTTTCTTTCTCTTTCTCCTTCCTTCTTTCTTTCTTCCTTCCTTTCTTCTTTTCTCCTTTCTTTCTTTCTTCGTTTTTTTCTCTCTTTCGTTCTTCCTTTCTCTCTTTTTTATTTTTCTTTCTTCCTTCTTTCTTTCTTTCTTTCTTTCTTTCTTTCTTTCTTTCTTTCTTTCTTTCTTTCTTTCTTTCTTTCTGTTTGCATCCAAAAATTCAAACTTTCTCCTTTAACGTACCGTTATCTTGCAATCCTATTAAATTTACATCATGCAATTCTGCCTTTCTTTATTTTTATTATGCATCAGAAACAAGCCTCCATTCTTAATCATCTTCCTGAACACTTCAGGACACTTTCATTCAGACATCTTTTTCCTCAACTCAATCCTTTCCCTTATCCAAATCCAATCAGTCCCACTCAAAACATGCCAACTCTTCTCCTCTCCAGGCTGTAAAAGAAAGCTAGTGGTGGTGTTATCTTGGGTAACGATCTAATTATTCCTCAAATCACTATTCTGTGGGGATCTCCAGGCTTGGTGTTTTATCAGAAAGTAAAGGGATCCTTAATTAAACGCCCTGCTGTACATACAGTATGGTCATGTCTACCTGTGAAGAGCTGGGCCTGATGGAATCTGTCCTGAATGAGCTTCAGAAATCATCCTAATCCTCTTACAGGATTCCTCAGAGGAACATATCGATGTCTGACATTTCTGACTGCCGTGGGTTTAGTGTTTTTCTTGGCGCTGCTCCTCATCTGTGCTTTTGGCTGAATGTTCAAGCCTGTTAAAGTCGCTCGACTATCAGTATCTAGCTTTTAAGGATGCCAGCTAGGACTATTGAGACGTCTATATACTATTTATAACCCTATAAGAGTGTATGTGGTGCATAGAGTTGTATGCAAATGCATAGAGACTCCTAAATACAGATTTGGCTTATTGCCTTTTGTTTTATGTGTATGTATTTATTGTGTATGTGTAAATGTATTAGGCTTGGGCGGAATCCAAATTTTGATACCATCAAACCTCCTCCCTTTTTTACCTCAGCCTCCGGTATTACCGTGCATAATAAAAACAATTAAGACGTAAGGCTCAGACAGCATCACCAAACTGTTGGCTTGTGCCTAAACCATTCAGAAACTGAATATTGATATGCAACCTTAGGTTTGCAGTCACCTGTCTGTCTTGTTCGTATTACGCCCCATTTACACGGGGCTTCAGCGTCCAGGCTTGATTGAAGGCGTGTCTGAAGTTGGGGCTGAAGCGATCCTCATAGCAGCCTCAGCCAATGAAATTCAGTCAGCAATAGGCCACTGTCTAGCTGGTGTATTTGCATACAGCGATCTGATTGGTTGACGCTTCCGTCGGCGCTTGAAAAGTTGAGCTAGTCCCAACATCTGCAGCGAGCAATGCCTTTGAAGCGGCGCCGATGGATCCACAATGCAGTTCGGTAACGTCTGACATCGCCCATTCAAAGTGAATGGGAAGCGTTGACGCTGATGCCCCGGGTGAATAGGGCGTTAGAGATAGGCGCAGGACGCTTTCTCTAAATTACAAATACGCACGCACGCAAGCACACACGCATGCACACACACACACACATATTCACAGACATCCCAAGTCTCCTGGAAGTTCCGGGAGTATCCCGCAAACGCATAGCGACTGCTGGATGCCTGCAAATGATTGATAATCTCCCGAAATCGCGCAACTTCCGTCTGGTCCTTAAATACGTCGCACACCCCTCTGTAGCGCATCCCTCACAGCTCTTCAGGTACGTCGCGCACAACTCACCCCAACCGCTCTTCAGGTATGTCTCGCACGCACACGCCCCTATTCAGATACGCCGCTCACTCTAGTTCGCATTTACCACTTCTCTCTTCTGATTCGGTCGAAACTAGACATACTGCCAAACTGCAGGTCACTTGGTGCGCGACTCGGCACCTCACCTTTCTCTCTCTCTCTTTCTCTCCTCCACACTGTTCCATGATGACAATCACACATACGTATTTGTAGGCATTTAATAAATAATAACTAATATTTAATACTTGTCTCATATTTAAGTGCATTGTTTTTTTGTTTTTTTTTTGACGGTATAACGGTATTAAAACTGACACCGTAGCTATTTTTAGATCCCGCGGTATACCATATTACCGTATTACCGCCCAAGCCTAATATGTATATAAATATATATATATTTTTTTATTATTATTAATTTTTTGTTTTAGTATGTCCTTGTCTTTACTCTTCAGTTTTTTCTTTTTATTGCCACTATTGTTGTTATTGCTGGCACTATTAGTAATACTATTATTCAACAACCTGTATATTGGGTATTACATGTATATCTGCGCACTTTGCTACATGCAGATTTTCTATGGCATGTTTTTCTGTGTTCGAAAAATACTAAATAAAAACAAAAATTGATGGTAAAAAGAAATAAACATAAACCAAACATCTCATAAATCCCAGAGAAATGCTCTCACCTCCAGCCTCTGCACGATCTCCCGAATGTCCTCCCCGCAGTTATCGTGCGCAGAAAACATCACGCACTCTCCGCGCTCGTAGAAGATCTTGATGCTCATGATTCCAGACGACCATCCGATCACGTCCCGACAGGAGCAGTTGAAGATCACGTTTTTGGACTCTTCCTCCACCAACACGATGAACTCATTGGACATTCCCAGCAGACATTCAACATCTGTTGATTGGCCGAAATCTCTGGCCACCACGCTCCAGGTCACCGCGCCGTTACTCTGCAGATGAGCGTCTTTCCGTGGTTTAACCCGCTCCTTCTTTTTAGCTCCGAGAGTAATGAAGCTGAACTTCACCGCTGAATCCACAGTAGTCGTGCTTACAAAGTTCTCCGCTAGGTCCTTTAGATACTCCTGGCGCGTTCGGGTGGCCATGGCACGAAACTTCTCAGATTTATGAGCCGCGTTTTCGCCGTTGATCACCTTGGCCAGGAGGAAGTCCCTGAACACGGCTGATTTGGGAAAAGTCACGCCTTTGGGAATTGGAGGGCCGAATGGAGGCACGTCTTTCGATCTGGAAACTGCAACACTGCAGAAAAAATGAGGAGAGATTTGAGGGTGTGCTAGGCCTGTCACAATAACCAATATATAGACTTAGCACACAACACATGGACATGAGCTACAACACCAAAAAACATTCAATTCTTAATGAAATCAATCATTTGGGGTATTACAGTGTAATAGTTTATCTGCAGTGTGGTATTGAGAGAGCTCTGATGGTTACTGTAGACTTTACTGTCCCCTTTTGGGGCGATTTGTTCAGCAGCATAATACAGGGTGGGCCATTTATATGGATACGCCTTAATAAAATGGGAATGGTTGGAGATATTAACGTCCTGTTTGTGGCACATTAGTATATGTGAGGGAGCAAACTTTTCAAGATGGGTGGTGACCATGGTGGCCATTTTGAAGTCGGCCATCTTGGATCCAACTTTTGTTTTTGTCATCAGTAAGTGGGTCATGTGACACATCAAACTTATTGGGAATTTCACAAGAAAATCAATGGTGTGCTTGGTTTTATTCTAACTTTATTCTTTCATGAGTTATTTACAAGTTTCTGAATACTTATAAAATGTGTTCAATGTGCTGCTCATTGTGGTGGATTGTCAATGCAACCCTCTTCTACTCCTCTTCACACACTGATAGCAACACCGTAGGAGAAATGCCAGCACAGGCTTCCAGTATCCGTAGTTTCA
This sequence comes from Danio rerio, assembly GCF_052040795.2. Classification (NCBI taxonomy): domain Eukaryota; kingdom Metazoa; phylum Chordata; class Actinopteri; order Cypriniformes; family Danionidae; genus Danio; species Danio rerio. The sequence goes on along the minus strand of NC_141033.1, from coordinate 51,700,413 downwards.
GGAGCTGCACATCGTGCATCTTCACACCCTGCATCTTCTTATGAAGATATTTTATTTAATAAAGTTAATATTTCATTGACTTGAATATAAGTAACCATGTATAATATAACTATTAACCCGTCATCTAAAATCTTAGAAATAATAATAAAGCCTATTGTTTGGTCATGTCTAGAGCTTGATTAATTTGATTGACATCCTAGGCAATGAGGCCTTTAATTCGCCTGACTGAGCGTGTGCTTATTGCATGCAGCGCTGAATTTGGTAGCACAAAAACTCGCTGTGATTCAGGTGAGAACTTTACCAACGACTACATGCACCGCTGAAAAACTTTTTCTTCTGCTGCGCATTGAATAAAGCGAATAAAGATACACTTAACACCATCGATGTCGGCATAACAGTGCTCAGTCACACTGTTGCTTTCGTTTTTTTTAAACATGAAAACACAAGTTTCAGCTAATATTTAAATTTAATTGAACAAAGGGAGCCGCTTGCATAGCGTTACCAAGGCAACAACTGATGTAATGTTTCAAAGAGCTTTGTTGCAGCACGACAGCAAAGAGCTTCGAATGAACAAGAGGCGACACTCAATAGAACGTTCCATTGCAACAGCCCCGGATTCCGCCATTTTGGAGTGAAATCGGTCGGCTGTCCATTGGATCTTATTGCTGTCGCGATGGCAAGCAGCTGCTTTGTTTTTTTATTAATCTATTTAAAAAGCGCATTAAAGCTGAGATACAACCTGAAAGACGACAATACAACACTTACTAGCAAAATTATCAGCACTTTTAATAGTTTATTTCACAGACTTATAATTTGCTGTTGTTCTATTGGAGTTTTCATTTAAAAATGGCTGCCGCGCCATCTAGTGGCTGTTTCCAAAATCGCACTAGAGTGTTGCCTCTTGGTGATTTTATGCTCTTTGATGCATTATCAGTGCTGTCTGGCCTGGTTTGGCACAGAACGGAACGGTTCAGCATAACGAACGATTCAGCATGATAGTGGAAAAGCGGCTAATCATTTAGGAATTATGTTATAATAGCTGACCTTCAGAGCTCATAGTGACTGACCTGTAGCAGACGTTCTCAGTGCAGGGGTTGTGCACTTTGACGATGACGAACACGTGCTGGAAATGCGAGCGGATGTTTTTGGGAGTGAAGGGCAAAGCACCAGGCTCCTGAAAAACGATGGTGACGATGTCATTTCCTATGTGTCTCTTTCTGAGCAGCTGTGGGAGAGGAGAAACAACACAAATCAATAGTTGCGTCCCAAATAGCACACTAAACACTTATGCACTTACACATTCAAGTGTCTAGTATACAGTTGAGTGTCATCTCAAATGGAAGACTAATACTTTTTACTAAACAGAAATTTGCACATTTTGTTAGAGTATATTGGATATTTTTGCCGATACTTGTATGTTTATTTCTGGTTTAGTTATTTTGTTGTACCTGTAATATGTACAGGCAGGGTTCAACGCTAAAGATTTTTTCAACTGGCCCGATTGGACCAGTGTTTCAGATTTTTACTTGCCCTGGCAAAATTTTCAATGGCCCCGCGAAAAAAAAAAAAAAAGTTAATTGCTATTTATTAGCCACATATATTAAATAATGTGTCACGAAATAATGTATGTGAATGCAGAATTTAAATGTTTGAAAAATGTTAAATATTTAGCAGTAAAACATAGCAGTATGGAAAATGCGCAGGTATTTTATTCCAAAAAAAAAAGGTGGCTGACTTAAAAGTGACGACAAACTATGCAAAACATCACTTCAAAATTTTTTTTTCGTGCTGTACTCATTTAAATGTTTCCACAACGTTAGAAACAGACGTTTTCTTTTAGCCTCATAATTTGATGTTATGGTCATGTTGCCGTCTATTTAAATTTAGTGACAAGGCAGCACTGCCCCGATCGGGCCAGCAATGATTCTGTCTACTGTCCCGAGCATCTCTCACGCTGGCCCTGGGCCATCGGGCAGTCCTTATTGTTGAGCCCTGACAGGTCAGAATTATTCGCCCCCCGTTTATTTTTTACCCAATTTCTGTTTAATGGAAAGCAGATTTTCTTTAACACATTTTTAATTATAATAGTTTTAATAACTCATCTCTAATAACTGATTTATTTTATCTTTGCCATGATGACAGTAAATAATATTAGACTAGATATTCTTCAAGACACTTCTTTACAGCTTAAAGTGACATTCAAAGGCTTAACTACGTGTACTACTATCATAGGTCACTGATATGTTTTGTACAGTAAACATGCTCATATGACAAGTCAGAGATTTTTGAATGAATGATTTACATTAAAAATGATGAATTACTTAATTTTAACATAATTGAAGGAAACACACACACTACTATCTGTGATTATTTATTAAACGTCAATGCTGAACAACTGAGACTAAAACACACATTGCCTAAAACCAACAGACAGTTTGTGAAAATAAATAACTTGCACTTTTGGAAACAAAACAAATCATTGTCTGTGCTTTTCATATTCAAAGTAGAAAATAAGCAGCTTCTCTTCTAAATAAAATAACTCTTGTATATCCTGTAAATGATATTTTAAACAGGGCATTTCTTGCATCTTCTGTTAACAATTATTTTCTATAATATAATAAATACTATCATTTACAGTACTTTCATGTATTTAATATGTGTAATTATAAATAATAATTATTATTAATTTTTATTATTATACATAATTAGCATTAATTAATAATATAGCAAATTAAAAATTAATACAATTAATTTCAAATACAGTTAATAATAATAATAATAATACTTTTAAAATACAATTTATAAATAAATACATATAAACAAAAAAAAGCTATCAAATATAATTTAGATGAAAGTGTATTTCGACAGTATTTAAGAATAAAAATAATTATATTAAATAAAATGCTAAACACACTTTCATTAAAATAAACGTATGACATTTTATTTGTTTAAGATATTTTAACTATATATAAATTATTATTATTTATATTATACATCATTTGTAATAAAATAGCTAATTAAACATAATAATACAATTAATCAATTTACAGTTAATAATAATAATAATAATAATATACTATCATTATACTTTAATAATACTACTACTAATAATAATAATAAAATTAACACAAATTTAATTTAAGTTAATATTATTAAGCTTGACATAACTGACACAAAATAAAGCTGTATTACAAAAATGGAAGACTATTTAAATTCCCACATATAAATTTCCATCCATAAACACAATATGCGTGTCAAAAATATATACATTTTTAATATGTGAATATGTGTGTGAGTCAGTCTTCATATCTCCAGTGACTCTGAAAAGAGCGTCTGCTCTTCTCCATTGACACATTAACTGTGGGCTGCAAACAGGATTGTGGGTAAGACGGGCGGATGAGGACCTGTGCTGGAGTCTTCAAGCTTACGGACGGGGATTTATTCGCTAATCCTGCCCAATCACATAGAATTGAAGATGGAGAAGAATAAGAGGGAAAATCCTCTAATCCTGCCAATCGACTGTCAGAGAGGTGAGACACAGCGAAGACAAACACACACAATCATCTTACTCTGCTTTACTAGAGACAAACACATCTCAGAGAGCAGAAAACTATTGGCTTATATAACGTATGCAATATATTTAATGCCATTACATTTACAGTTTTAGATGCAATCCAGTGTTTTAACAAAACTGAAGTCAGCTGCAGAGGGTAGAATCAAAACATGGCTGAAATTAACCGGCAGCATATTATTTGATTTTATTCCCTAAAAAATTATATGATTTAAAATAAAATAAAAAATAAAAAAATAAAAATAAATAAACAAAAATAAAATAAAATAAAATAAAATAAAACAAAACAAAATAAAACAAAACAAAACAAAACAAAACAAAACAAAAAAAAATAAATGAAACAAAACAAAACACAAAATAAAATAAAACTAAACAAAAATAAATAAATAAATAAATAAAACAAAACAAAAAATAATAAAATAAAACAAAATAAAATAAAATAAAATGGTGCAGTAGGTAGTGCTGTCGCCTCACAGCAAGAAGGTCGCTAGGTCGCTGATTCGAGCCTCGGCTGGGTCAGTTGGCGTTTTTGTGTGGAGTTTGCATGTTCTCCCTGCGTTTGTTTATAGGTTTTCTTCGGGTGCTCCGGTTTTCCCCACAATCCAAAGACATGTGGTACAGGTGAACTGGGTAGGCTAAATTGTACGTAGTGTATGAGTGTGTGTGAATGAGTGTGTGTGAATGTTTCTCAGAGATGGGTTGCAGCTGGAAGGACATCCGCTGCGTAAAAAAAAAAGGGACTAAGCCGAAAAGAAAATAAATGAATGAACGAATATATATTTGTATAATCACCCTGCAGACAGACAGACAGACAGACAGATAGACAGATAGACAGATAGACAGATAGACAGACAGACAGATAGACAGACAGACGGATAGAACAATATATAGAATGATAGATTGAACGATAGCTTGAACAATAGATTGAGCGATAGAACAATAGATTGAACAATAGATACAACAACAGATAGAACGACATATAGAACAATAGATAAATAGAATGATAAAGAACGACAGAAAAGTAGAATGATACATAAATAGAATGGTAGACTGAATGATAGACAGAATGATAGATTGAACAATAGACAGAATGATAGAACAATAGATAAAATGAAAGACAGAAATATTGATAGAACATTGGAACAATAGATTTAATGATAGACAGAATTTTAGAACGATAGAACAATAGAGAGAATGAAAGATAGAATAATAGATAGAACATTTGAACGATAGAATGAACGATACACAGAAAGATAGATAGAGAGAACGATAGATAGAATAATAGAATGATAGACAGAATAATAGAATAATAGAACGATAGATAGAACAATAGAATAATAGAACGATAGAACAATAGAAAGACTGACCTGCTGTCTGTTGTTTGGAGTGTAGGGCAGGAGTGTGGAGACGTGGAACATCAGCTCATAGTCTTTATATGTGGTGTAGAGAGAATGAGTGCCGGTCGAGTCCGCTGAAAACAACACACACAAGCAACCACAATATTATTTATTCATTATTTAATTATTTAGTAAATAATTATTCAGTACTATTTCATTTACTTTGTGTAGATAATAATAATAATAATAATAATAATAATCCCCATCATGTTCATCTTTTTTAATAATCATAATATTACTAACAACATTAACAACAATAATATGTATTATTATTTATTTATTATCTAATTATTTAATAAATAATTAGAGATTATTTTTATTCATTTGTGTAGATATTATTATTATTATTATTAATAATAATAATAGTATTATAGTATAATTAAAAGTATATTATTTAAATTGATGATTATTAGTTGTTGTTGTAGTACTAATTATAATGCAAATACTACTACTACTACTACTAATAATAATAATAATAATAATAATAATAATTAACTATTGTTATTATTATTAACATTATTACTATTATTAGTAGTACTAAACAACAACTAATAATCATCAATTTTAATAATATTATACCTATTAATTGTATTATATTAATAATAATAATAATAATAATAATTATAATAATAATAATAATCCCATCATGTTTATTATAATAATAATGATAATATTACTAGCAACATGTATTATTATTAATTTATAATGTAATTATTTAATAAATAATTATTTAGAGGTTATTTTTATTAATTAGTGTAGATATTATTATTATTATTATTATTATTATTAGCAGTAGTAGTAGTAGTATTACTATTATTATTTTACTATTAATATTCTTAGTAATAATAATAATAATAATAATAATTGTTATTATATGTTACTGTTATGATTATTAACATTATTGTTATTATTATCATTATTATTATTTGAGTTTTTATTAGTACTAAAACAGCAACTAATAATCATCAATTTAATTAATATAATATAAATGAACAAGTAAACAATAAAACAGACAATTATATTTTTATGAATGTATGTACGGGTAATGTACTGTAATGTATCCCTGTGTTGTGAGCGTTAGTATTAGCATTAGCACATACTCTTGTTGTCCAGCTGAGCTCTGTATTTGGTGAAGCCCTTCAGCCGAACTCTCTGACCGAGCAGATCCAGAAACTCGTCCAGCGGTGCTCCTGCGTTCTCATTATTGTACATCTCCTCCTCTGTGCTTTGAGCCGCTTTACAGTACAGAACGCCAACCTTATGCTGGAAACTCAGCTGAAACACAACAACACACACATTATTATCAGTGATATCATGCTCAACTCAATACAGTTACTCATTAAAGGACAGGGCTCCCATTCAAAGCTCACAAAAGAATTAAATATACAGTACTGCGCAAAAGTTTTAGGCCAACATTAAATCTGTTGTTTTACTGAGAGTATGCTGGATGTACACTCACCGGCCACTTTATTAGGTACACCTGTCCAACTGCTGTTAGAGCAAATATCTAATCAGCCAATCACATGGCAGCAACTCAATGCATTTAGGCATGTAGACATGGTCAAGACGATCTGCTGCAGTTCAAGCCGAGCATCACAATGGGGTAGAAAGGTGATATTAGTGACTTTAAACGTGGCATGGTTGTTGGTGACAGACGGACTTGTCTGAGTATTTTCAGAAACTGCTGATCTACTTTCACGCACAACCATCTCTAGGGTTTACAGAGAATGGTCCGACAAAGAGGAAATATCCAGTAAGCGGCAGTTCTGTGGGCGCAAATGCCTTGTTGATGCCAGAGGTCAAAGGAGAATGGCCAGACTAGTTCCAGCTAATAGAAAGGCAACAGTAACTCAAATAAGCACTCGATACAACCGAGGTCTGCAGAAGAGCATCTCTGAACACACAACACGTCCAACCTTGAGGCGGATGGGCTACAGCAGCAGAAGACCACACCGGGTGCCACTCCTGTCAGCTAAGAACAGGAAACTGAGGCTACAATTCACACAGACTCACCAAAACTGGACAATAGAAGATTGGAGAAACATTGCCTGCTGTGATGAGTCTCCATTTCTGCTGACACATTCAGATGGTCGGGTCAGAATTTGGCCTCAACACCATGAAAGCATGGATCCATCATGCCTTGTATTAGCAGTTCAGGCTGGTGGTGGTGGTATAATGGTGTGGGGGAGATTTTCTTGGCACACTTTGGGTTCATTAGTACCAATTGAGCATCATGTTAACGCCACAGAATACCTGAGTATTGTTGCTGACCATGTCCATCGCTTTATGACCACAGTGTACTCATCTTCTGATGGCTACTTCCAGCAGGATAACGCACCATGTCATAAAGCGTTAATCATCTCAGACTGGTTTCTTGAACATGACAATGAGTTCACTGTACTCAAATGGCCTCCACAGTCACCATATCTCAATCCAATAGAGCACCTTTGGGATGTGGTGGAACGAGAGATTCAAATCATGGATGTGCAGCCGACAAATCTGCAGCAACTGTGTGATGCTATCATGTAAATATGGAGCAAAATCTCTGAGGAATATTTCCAGTACTTTGTTAATTCTATGCCATGAAGGATTAAGGCAGTTCTGAAGGCAAAAGAGGGTAGTAAGGTGTACCTTATAAAGTGGCCGGTGGGTGTACTGTCAGGTCAGTCTTACTGAGTTGTTTGTCATGTCTTTTACTGTGATTCACTCAGGGGGAATAAATGATCTTTTAGTTGATGTATAGCATGTAAATTAGGTTAGAGTTTAAATTATTTTGGAAACATATTTGCGTCTTAAACAACTGCAAATTGTAGTTGTTTAAGACACAAAATTCGATGTAGGAGAGGGGTTGTTTGTCCTGGTTTGAGCTGCATTTCTATTAGTGTTGTTAGCAATATTGTCTGAATTGATGAATTGTGAATGTTGAAAAGTACAGATAGGTTTTAATCCATTATGCCAGTCCTTCTGGAAAGGACTTCAGTGGTAATACTTGTCATTTTAAGCAAGATAATGATCCGCTAACTGCAACGAAATCCTATTTAGAGAAAGAAAACAGCTGATGAAACAAGGACAGTCATGAAATGGCCCCCATAGTGTCCAGACCTGAATATTATAGAGGCTGTATGAGATCACCTGGACACAAAGAGAAAGATATGACACTCTAATCCTAAAGATGAACTCTGGAAAGTGCTAATAGAAGGCTGATATCATTACACAGCACTTTATTTCAGAAAATTTCAGGGTGCGCTTGAGCTGAAATCTCCAAAAACACCAGCATGAGCCGCTTTCAACACAAATATAAAGGTGAAGCGTGTCATTTTACTGCCATTGCGAGATCACAAAATTACTAGATACAGTTTCAGCAGGAAATCCTGCCAAAACCTGATGCTCAAATTATAAACAGCAGCACAAATAATCCACGTTGAGTCGTTCCAGTTGGTAGCAATTCAACACGCTACCCGTAATCTCCTGCTGGAGCTGTGAATCTCCTGCAATGAACACACTCAGAGACTCTTCTGGGACAAACCTTCAGACTGTGATCAAACACACTCTGCGTCTCTTACTCTTATTTTCTTTCGTTTGTGGAGAGGAAAAACACTCTGGGAATATTCTGACAGCTTCTGATCTCGAAAAAGCAATGTTTACTGCAGACGCTTCAGCTTTAATGTGACACAATTCACTCAAATCTACCATTACTCTAATGTCTGAGTGACAGCATTTATTATTATTATTATTATTATTATTAATTCATTTTTTTCGGCTTAGTCCCTTTATTAATCTGGGGTTGCCACAACGGAATGAACCGCCAATTTATCCAGCGCATTTTTATGAGCTGATGCCCTTCCAGCTGCAACCCATAACTGGGAAAAAGATGATGATGATTATGATTATTATTATTATTATGATTATTTTTGTTATGATTATCATTAGGATTATTAGGATTATTATGATTATGCATATTATGATTATTATTGTTGTTGTTATTATTGTTATTATTATTATTATTATTATTATTATTGTTATTATGATGATGATGATGATGATGAGGATGATGATGATGATTATTATTATTATTATTATTATTGTTATGATTATTATTATTATTATTATTATTATTATTATGATTATTATGATTATTATTGTTATGATGATGATTATCATTATTATGATTATGATTATTATTATTATTATTCAAATCAGATGTTTTCTGTTTAAATGAGTTTAAAATGTAATTTATTTCTGCGACTAAAACCAATTTTTCAGCATCATTGAACTGGTCTTCTGTCTTACATTAATGAATAAAATAGCAATAATTTGGTAAAAATCACAATGCAATTTTTATTTATTTAATATACTGAAAATAGTCAATTAAAAATAAAGTAAAACATAAAATAAGAGCAATATAGATCTGTTTGTTTATCCTAAAATTGCACAGTGGCACCAAAAACATAAAATTTTCCTAATTTAAATAATGATTTTATTTTACACTAAAATTGCAGTGTGACGTATCTTATCTTATTTTATCTTATCTTATTTAGAAACTTACTAACATATTTATAAAGGGAATACAAATAAAAAATAAGGCACCACAATATCTACAAAAATATGTCTAAAATTAATAAAATGACATAAAATAAATTTGTGTCATGATCTTGTGTTTGTAGAGAGGAAAAACACCCTGGGAATTTGCTGACAGCTTCTGATCTCGAAAAAGCAATGTTTACTGCAGACGCTTTAGCTTCATTGTGACACAATTCACTCAAACCTACCATTACTCTAAAGTCTGAGTGACAGCATTTATTCATTATAATACAGCATAAAGAGTGAAATATTATTAGTCTTCAAAAGATATTTTATTTCTATTTGAATACGTTTTAAAATGTAATTTATTCCTGAGAGTCAAAGGTAATTTTTCAGCATCACTGAACCGGTCTTCTGTGTTTTATCAATGACTAAAATAGTGATATTTTGGTGAAAATCACAATGCAATTTTCATTTATTTAATATAATAAAAACAGTAAAGTAAAAATAAAGCAAAATATAAAATAAATAGATTTGTTTGTTTGTCATAAAATTGAACAGCTGCACCAAAAACATTACATTTTCTTACAAAATATCTTTATTTTACAGTAAAATCACAGTGAGGTTTCTTATTTTATCATATTTTATTTAGAAACATTTCAACATATATCCCAGGGCAATAAAAATAAGGCACCACAATATCTTCAAAAACATGTTTTATATTGTTTATATTTATATCATGATCTTGTGTTTGTGGAGAGGAAAAGCACCCTGGGAATTTGCTGACAGCTTCTCATATCAAAAAAACAAAACAATGTTTACTGCGTTAACTTTAACATGACACAATTCACTCAAATCTACCATTGCTCTATTGTTTGAGTGACTTATTTAAATACAGCATAAATAGTGAATATTGTTATCTTCAAAATAGCTGTTTCCTGTTTGAATATGTTTTAAAATGTAATTTATTCCTGAGACTCAAGCTGATTTTTCAGCATCATTAAACCAGTTTTCTGTGTTAAATCAATGGTTAAAACAGTAATATTTTGGTGAAAAATTGCAATGCAGTTTTCTTATTGTATCTTATTTATTTTGTTTTAATAAAAATGAAAAAGGTGCCACAATATCTATAAACATGTTTTATGTTTTATATTTAGGAAGAAAATAGCAATATGTTTTTTGTTTTTTTTTTGCTGTTGTTGTTGTTACTACTACTATTATACATTTTTTTATTAAATTTTTATTTTACAGGTGGTATTGATTCAAAATATTTTTACTTTACAAAAATATAATTTTCAATAAACCTTTAATTTTAAATGTTTGAGGGATTTTTTAGACAAGTTCCAAAAAATGTGCAATAATCACAGAAAAACTCCATATATTTAATACAATAATTAAATTCCATTCGAAAAAATCTTAAATATATCAATAATATGTATTATATACAACATATAAAAAGTAAAATACCTGAAAAAAGTGTTGCAGGCAACTGTTGCAAACAACTGATTTGTGTTGAATTTAAACAAACAAATTAAGTTTAATAATTTTTTACTTAATTTGTTTGTTTAAATTCAGCCCAAATAAATTGTTTACAACCACTTAACGTGAAAAAATTGAGTAAATCCAAGGAATCATCTTTGAATAATATTTTTTTTCAGAGTACCTGAAACTGTACTTAATACTGTTATACATGATTATTGTACAATATTATGAAACATTAAATATAGCTATATATTTATCATATTTGAAGCCATACCAGAACTCGAAATAAACCTTTTTGCTTGGTAGCACCGGTGCTCCTAACTTTAAAAATGTAGGCGCATCAGCCAAAATAAGGTCACACTCATAAGCACCGTCACAAGTTTTATACAAACATATTTATTGCATTTGAAATCAACACTAATCAAACTAACAAGCAAAATATATATACAAGCAAGCGTGAGGAAAATATGTCTCAACGAAATGCCGTTATCACAAGAAAATAGATTTTTATAACAGAACTGAGTGACCAAAAGGTACACGGAGCGCTCACTGGCCCTGCATGCACTGCTTGACATGAATGAATCTGTTAACGGTATAACTGTGCTGTTTTCACGGGTGCTGTCAATCTGATATTGCACCGATGCTTTTGACATAAACTGTAACTTATTATATGCATACGTCATGTTAATAGCAATAGTTTCAATGAGTAGCATTATTAGTTTAGTCAGTGTAAGCCCGTTTGCGATGGTGTACGTGGTGTTAAATTTTACATATATCTGCCAATTGTACGGTGGACAGCATCTGGCGATTATATGAAGGATTAAATAGAAGCTCTTGTGCTAGATGTGGCAAACAGTTACCTGAAAATTCCATCCCACAGACTTTTCATAGCGGACTTGAAGCCAGTGGAAGTCTTTTACCCCCTCGTCGAAGAGTGTAGGTGGTGGATTACCATTCAGCACATGATCACTACTAAGATGTTTCATTATTTGTAACTTTAGATGTCATGGTTACTAAAACAAAATCTGTCAGTGTAATCTTCATTCTCATCTTCAGCGCTTTACAGTTTTTCGCGGTAGTAGCTCTCTCTGTCATCCCAAGCCAGAAGGCGCTGACTGAGTGATTGACAGCTAATATTTCAGTGCTAGAGCAGTGGGCCAATAAGAAGAACATGAAGGCGGGGCAAGCATTACGGACTTGGCTTTGTTTACTGCAGCAAGTTAACATGACAACTGTTTTAAACCATTCCTGAGCGCTGCGTTTCGAGTTTCAAGTGCAGAGAAAACTGGTCACACACAACAATTTTTTGCACTCGCACACATGCTCCCAAATATATTTTGAAGTCGCATAGGTAAAATTTCGGGCGCATATGCGACCAAAATGGTCGCAATTTCGAGCCCTGCATACCTCTTACTATTATCATCAGTAAAACAGTCATTTTTTATACATATAATGAACTTTTCAGCATTCTCTGATCATTAACACTTCTACAGTCACTTATTTTGATTAATCTAATACATCATATCTTTAAAAAATCAAGTGTTCAATTCATCAGCAAAAGTCAGTAGTGTTCATTCATTTTCCTTTGGTTTAATCCCTTATTTATCAGTGGTTGCTACAGCAGAACGAACCACCAACTATTCCAGCATATGTTTTACAGCCCTTCCAGCCGCAACCCAGTACTGGAAAACATCCATTCACATATGCATTCGTACACTACACCCAATTTAGTTTGATTCACCTATGGCGCATGTGTTTGGACTGTGAAGGAGCACCCGGTGGAAACCCACGCCAACACGGGGAGAACATGCAAACTCCACACAGAAATGCCAACTGATCCACTGGCCTCTGGTAGTGTATGATAGACAAAAAGAAATGACAGTGTTTGGGTCTCATTTGACACCCGGTCTATATTTATAACTGGAGCGATCTACAATAAACACTTCTCTTTATGGTGATAATGAAAGGTTATTGAGAGTGTGGGAAAGCAGCGTCTCTGTTTATGAAATCAGATATAATGTCAGATATTTGAGTCTGTCCCCAATCACATTTCCACTCGGAGGCGGGAAATCAATGAGCAACTGGAGCTGGTATTGATCCGCTCTTAACATTATATCGGCTGATTTTCTCCCTCAGAACCGAGACATCATCTGAAACTGTCTGACAGGTGCTCCGTGGGGAAAACAGCTCTATTTTATCATGTTAAAGCTTTTCATTTGTCTTTGTTTTGCTCTTGTTGTTTGCGGTTTTTAGTAATTGTTAAGCACATAATTTTATTGTATTTATTATTTTTTGTTTTTTATATCAGAAGTGTCTTAAAATGCTCCAAATTATGATTCATGGGTAATATACTAAAATGCATTATTCACCAGGGCCGTGCAATTAATCTAAATAAAATAGCAAAATCGCATTATGATTAAATGATTTAAAGGCTTGGATTAAATAAATGCTCCCTGTGGTTTTCCATCAAAATCAATGGTTGATGGTTTGACATAAAATTAAGAACAACAAAATATTTACTGCTGTAGTTTAGAAAATTTACAATTTCTTAAATGTTTATTGTTTAATATTAGAGAAAAACAAAAGTTTGTTTTACAATGTATTGTTTATTTATTTATTATTTAATAAATATAAATTAACATTATTTATTTATTTATTTATTTAATTTTACTATTGGTAATCTGATGAATAACCATAAAATTATCCACTTTGCGCCGTGGCGCAGGGTCTAACAGGGTTGAGCTTATTCTCTTATTGAGTTATAGGTGTGTTTTGAGAATAAACCAATCAGAGTCTCATCTCCCATTCCCTTTAAGAGCCAGTTGCAGCGCGCCATAGCGCATTTGCTATTTACATGGTGGACTTTGTAATTGGAAAAACTGAAAACTTCACTAGAGAGAAAACAGTTAAACAGAGCATCCACAGCACGAGAATGAGAGATGAGCCTCCTCATTATTTACTTTCACTTTCGCTCTCGCGGATAGGGAAACCTTGTACACACAGACATCCATTAGCCTATAATTAATTTTGTTTGTTAAGCGCAAATATTTGTTTCAAAACTATTTCTAAATTCAGTTCTAATTTCCAGCAAATGAATAAATGAACAATAATAACGAAGTGTGTTCAAAAACCTGAGTTATATCCTAATAGGCTATATGCCGAAGCATGCTAATGGGACTTTTAATTTGCCAGTAACCTGGGTTAAGCACTACCGGCGAACTGTATGCCAATTCAAAAACCGGCGCATTTAGGGCTTTATTTTGATGGTCAATGCACAGAGCGCAAAACGCAGGGCGCAAACGCTTTCAGGGCGTGTCAGAACGCATTTTTGGTAATTTAAGGATGGGAAAATCCGCTTTGCGCCGTGGCGCATGGTCTAAAAGGGTTGAGTTTATTTTCTTAATGAGTTATAGGTGTGTTTTGAGAATAAACCAATTAGAGTCTCATCTCCCATTCCCTTTAAGAGTCAGCTGCGTCGCGCCAAGAGCGCAATCGCTATTTACAGGACGCAAAGTAAGTCTAAGTGGAAAAACTGAGCATTTCATCAGCAAACAGTTAACAGTTTTTTAACAGAAAGCTGTTAAACAGAGCATCTACTGCGTGAGAATGAGAGATAATGGATCACTTTCGCTCTTGGATAGGGAAACCTTTACGCACAGACATCAATTAGTCTATAAATAATTAATTGTGTTTGTTAAGCGCAAATATTCGTTTCAAAACTATTTCTAAATTCAGTTATAGTTTCCAGCAAACGAATAAATGAACAATAATAATGAAATGAGCTCAAAAACCTGAGTTATATCCTAAAACACATGCTGTGCTCCATATGGTCTAAAACCTGACAGGTGGACAAATCTAAGCTTGTTTTTAATAAAACAAATATAAATATGGATATAATAAATAATACTGCTAATAATAATAACATTATACAAAAGCAAATTGTTATGAATGAACTGAAAAAGCCTCCCGAGATGAAGAAGACATAAAAGCAGTGATTTTTCATATTTATGTAGGCTAGAAAATAATATGTTTTGATATATTTTAATTCTTTATATTTATATCCTATATCTATTCTTATTGTATCCTATATATATCCTTAATATTTACATATTTTCATATGTAAAGATATTTGCCTATTGCTCTCTTGTGTGTATTAAGCAGTGTGTAAGCGAGGCGCAACTCTGCACTGGAGTTTAGACCGGGTTTGTTTTGGTCTAATGAAAAATCTATTATAGTTTCTCAAAATAGCAACGCGCCAGCGGTCCGCCTCAGAACGCCTTCCTTTATAGACCAGAACGCCTATGGGCGCACAAATGAGCGCTAATGCATTTGCCATTTAAACAGTGTAGCGCAACGCCTCAAAACCACTCTTGCGCCAAGCTGAAACTACCAAAAGACTATTGCGCCAGGTGTATGATAGGGCCCTTAAGGTCTGTTTTCTTTAAAAATCAGCAATCTCCACTAGCTAAGTGATATCCGATATAAAGTGGGTTTCAGATTGTACAAGAAGCACTGCATTACATTTCCCCTGCCATGTCTTTATATTACGAGCATTTATTTTACTCCAGTATATTCAATGAAGCTTCTGCGTTAGCCTGCCAATTCTGACTGGCGCGTGCGAGTAAACGACTTTTTGTCTCGCTTTACGCTTGAGCAACTAAATAAATGACAAAGTTTATTTAACTGAATGTATTTTAATGACATTACAACATCGATGCTGTAAAAGGAACCGTATAAAATGGAAAAAAGTTCACAATAACAGGTCACCGGAAGTGTATCAGCATGAGAACAACACTAGCTCAGCATACCCTACACATGTGCTGTGCTCCATATGGTCTAAAACCTTATAGGTGGGCAAATCTAAGCTTGTTTTTTAATAAAACAAATATAAATATACATATAATAAATAATACTGCAAATAATAATAACAATAAACAAAAGCAAATAGTCGCGAATAAACTGAAAAAGCCCGCCGAGATGAAGAAAAAATGAAAGCAGTGGTTTTTATATTTATGTAGGCTAGAAAATAATATGTTTTTTAATATTTTAATCCTTTGTATTTATATCCTATATATATTCTTATTATAACCTATATATATCCTTAATATTATAATTCTATTTCATATGTGAAGATATTTGCATATTGCTCTACGTCTTGTGTGTGTTAAGCAGTGTGTAAGCGAGGCGCACAACTAACGCGCTCTGCGCTGGACAATAGACCGGCTTTGTTGTGGTCTATTGAAAAATCTATTTTAGTTACTCAAAATAGTAACGCGTAATGCCTAGTTCACACTAAAGGATTTTAAGCCTGATTTGAGCCCGATTTGGAAGTTAACGAGCTCGCCGACAGATCGGGCTGTGATCGGGAAGAAATCTGCGGGTGCTCGGCGCTCGCCGCTCTTTATGTGTGAACTAGTGAACAACGCATCAACGAGGCTCGTTGACGCATCGCCGACACCTCGCAGACGGAAATCCAACATTCAGCATGCTAAATATTCCAGAGCAGTCGGCCGACTCAACCCCACGTGTGGTCAGATGTAGTGACGAGCTGCAGCCAATGAGAGAGCATACCAGCATGAGCTGAATGCCTGTGTGTTCAGGAGCTCAGCAGAAACATCTGTGATTGGTCAGAATGGGCATCAGTGCACTCGCTTCATTCTGTATTAACACAGACATGAGAGTAGGCTATATTAACAGTGGAACTAGAATTCTGTAACTATTAGAATTACCATACTGCTCATTCTGACCGTTCTCATATAAAACGCCATACTGTCACAACATATTTACATTCAAAGCTATTATTGAGATATTAAAATTAAGCTTTGCATGTCTGGCATCATATTTAATGACACCATTACCCTAAAAATATAATCTTTTTTTGGTAATACAGCCTGTAAATGTGTAGTTAAGATACTAAAACACTTAAAGGTCTTGGCTTTCATTTTCACTTTCAAACAGGAGCTATTTCACAGCACAGAATATGCTGTTTTAAAAGATATATCTGAGGTAAATTGATGTTTTTGCCATCAGAAAGTTTTGTTTATGTTAGCAGGAAGTTGCCAGGCAAGAAAATGCACACATATTTAAAGTCACAGTGAAAAGTATCAGACATGCACGCAGTCATTTTGACCAATATGGTAATTTAAGGCAGAAATGCTCAGTTCTTTACTGTTTTGTAATAAAAAAAAAAAACAATGTCAGAAAGAAATACACTGATAGTTAGAAAACGGCAGGGTGTTATAAATATGTTAGTTTTATTTCAAAGAGTTATAAAATTACAAAAATTAAAAACTCTCTGTGTATGTATCCACTGGAACCTTGCAGATGAGGGATTAATCTGCTGATAAATCAGCTGATTTGACGATGTTTTTAAATGCTTTCTCCAAAGCTTGAAAAGATGTCAGTGATGTCATCAGCACACAAGCAGCCAATAGTGTTCAGCTTTTTTTGACAACTCCTCCCTCAAATTTTCATTGGCTGTGGTTTGGTAGCTTGAATGAGCTGATGGGGAATGAGTTGTTGTCAGATCATGTGTGAACCCCCTCTTGTGGATCATTCACAGAGTGTTGCGTAGTGTGAACACCACAGAGATTAAAAGACACAAAGTCAAGTCATGTAGTGTGAACGGCACAGCGATCTGCTGATGTTTAAAATCCTGTAGTGTGAACTAGGCTTAAGCAATGCACCTCAACTTGCCTCCCTTTTAAGACTAGAACGCCTATTGGCGCACATATGAGCACAAATGCATTTGCTATTTAAACAGCGTGGCGCAAAACGTCAAAACGACTCTTGCGCCAAGCTGAAACTAGCAAACAACAATTGCGTTGCATCTTGCGCCACATTGCGCCGGGTGTATGATAGGGCCAACTGCGTTCAATGAGGGAAAAATTGTATTTATTTTTTTTACCCAAAAATTTAACAAGAACATATTTTAAAGAAGAAATCACAACACTGTGATATTACATTTACTCTAATCTGAGTGTGGTGTTACTGACCCCCTGCTCGTCCAGTTTAAGCAGCTGCTCTGGGACCCGGGGAGAGTTGAGGGCCAGTCGGAGACACTGGATGTTCAGCTCCGGCACCACATACTCCAGCACCTCCTTCAGTGGGAGCCCGCGGGCTGTCCCGTGCCTTGCCGTGGAGGAAACAGCATCCTCCAGAATCGCCCCGCGCAGGGTGGTCAACTGAGGGGAAACAATAAGGAGTGATCATAAATGAATGGATTAAAGAGATGTACAATAAACACACGCATGCATTCAACAGCAAAGACACTGAAGAGGAGGAACGTTTAAACATTAAAGGTCATGTGAAGTGCTTTGAAATGCGCTTTTTAATTCAATGTTTGACGTAATCTCAACTGAAGTATGAAGAGAGGGCGGGACATCCAGAAGATCCTCCCATTTTGTTAAAGAAAACAGCCAATAGCATTTAGTTTTTATCACAGCTCTGCCAGTGAGTGGTCAAGCGCAAGGACATCAAATAAAATGCAAATGAGAAGAAGGGGGCGGGGCATGTCAGACACTAGACAGCATGTGATTGGTCTGAAAATTTGATGAGAAACTGAAATATTATATAACGTGAACAAAAACTTATACAGAGGTGACAAACTGCAGGCTTTGGATGCTTAGATCAGTTTAACTTCTTCCAAATGTGAATTTTAATACTGTTTTAGAAACAACCCAGACATGCTTAAAACATACTAACTAACATACTGATAGTACTATGTCAAGTTATTTAGGTTATATACACTCACCGGCCACTTTATTAGGTACACCTTACTAGTACTGGGTTGGATCCCCTTTTGCCTTCAGATCAATGACTGTAAAAAATATGGACGACGCGACAGCCCCTTTACCCATTGAACGCCTTGAGGGCAAAACGCCTGCTTGACAGGCACAAACTGTCGCAAAAGACTGCTGAAATTGGAGCCTTGACATGCGCAGAAGGACTGTCTGATGGAGCCAGAGGAGGAGCCGCGAAAATGAGCGGAGTCGAGCTTCCAACCAAATGCTTTATGTAAAATCAACCACGCCCCCCGAACTTCTCAGCATGCGTTTGCTGTCATATCAACACAGATGGATGTAATAACGTTAACAAATATGAGGGTTTTATATAGGCTATAACATACTCGCGGCGTCGCGGGCTGATTCCGGCGTGCAAGCAGCAGCGCCGGCTCGCTCGGCCGCCGCATCTCATCTGGCTCGATTGACTCGGGCTGGAATCGGGCAGTGAGTCCAGGCATTCGGAGTAGGTCCAGCAGAGGTAGTCAGTCTGAGGGGTAAGTCTCCAGCAGGCGTGAATCTAGCCAGAACTGGCCCGAGTGTATTTTGCTATCTGGGTGGTTAGGCGTGTATCAGCAAACTAATAAAGCCCGAAAAAAGCCCTGACCTTTGCGAATAAACAGTGTTCCACCAGGATCATGTATGTCAGAAACTATAGTTTACTGCTGAACTCGTTTTGTCATGGTAAAATAACACAGAAATCGAATAATAACACTTCAGTCTCCTGCCGAAGCTCAGACGCGCTGCTTTGAGAAACTGTCAATCACAGCTGTCAATCACGATGACACGCCCAGCATTAAATTACTGCTAAAAACAAACTGTTTACAAAAATGAAGATCTGCACCTATTTCAGCACAATAACCAGTGCCTTAATCCACCAGAACCATCTTTCGGGACATTTTATTGCAAGTGTAATAATTTTTTTTATTTGGGCTCAAGTCTCCTTCATTAACACGGAGGAGGCGGGCTTTATGACTTGTACTGCAGCCAGCCCCCAGGGGGCGATCTAACGGCCGAGACCTTCACTCAAACGCAGGCTTGCGGCACACTTACTTCAGATCTGCAACTTAGGGTGCTTTCACCTCTGTAGTTCGCTTCATTTGATCCGGACCAAGCGCAATAAATGATACATTGTTGCATCTTCTGCCATCTTTGGGTCGTTTTCACACCACACTGCTGGCTTTGGTCTGAACCAGTTGAAATGAACCAAAATGCAGTCATCTGACAAAATCCACATCACTCATTGGCCAGATGTTGTTGAACATATTTCCTAAACTGCTTATTAATTGGTCAGAATTCACGTGCGGGAAAATGCCAATGAACTCATAATGCACAGTGCATCGGCCTACGGCAGCTGAATTAGTCCAAAACGCACAGTACTTTTTGTGGTTGGACCTGTTTTAGTACAGATCATATTCTCATCACAAACGAATCGCTCCAGGGCGGACTCTAGTGCGATTCAATCGAACTAAATAAGGCAGGTGTGAAAGCACCCTAAATCTTTATTGGCAGAGAATCAACAAGGTACTGGAAATATTCCTCAGAGATTTTGCTCCATATTGACATGATAGCATCACACAGTTGCTGCAGATTTGTCGGCTGCACATCCATGATACCAATCTCCCGTTCCACCACATCCCAAAGGTGCTCTATTGGATTGAGCTCTGGTGACCGTGGAGGCCATTTGAGAACAGTGCACTTATTGTCATGTTCAAGAAACCAGTCTGAGATGATTCACGCTTTGACATGGTGCGTTATCCTGCTGAAAGTAGCCATCAGAAGATGAGTACACTGTGGTCATAAAGGGATGGACATGGTCAGCAACAATACTCAGGTATTCTGTGGCGTTGACACGGTGCTCAACTGGTACTTATGAACCCAAAGTGTGCCAAGAAAATCTCCCTCACACCATTAAATCATCAAAACCAGCCTGAACCCTTGATACAAGGCAGGATGGATCCATGCTTTCATGGTGTTGAGGCCAAATTCTGACCCGACCATCTGAATGTGTCAGCAGAAATGGAGACAGGCAACGTTTCTCCAATCTTCTATTGTCCAGTTTTGGTGAGTCTGTGTGAATTGTAGCCTCAGTTTCCTGTTCTTAGCTGACAGGAGCGGCACCCGGTGTGGTCTTCTGCTGCTGTAGCCCATCCGCCTCAAGGTTGGACGTGTTGTGTGTTCAGAGATGCTCTTCTGCAGACCTCGGTTGCAACGAGTGCTTATTCGAGTTGCTGTTGCCTTTCTGTCAGCTGGAACCAGTCTGACCATTCTCCTCTCACCTCTGGCATCAGCAAGGCATTTGCGCCCGCAGAACTGCCGCTCACTGGATATTTCCTCTTTTTCAGACCATTCTCTGTAAACCCTAGAGATGGTTGTGCGTGAAAATCTCTGTAGATCAGCATTTTCTGAAATACTCAGACCAGCCCGTCTGGCACCAACAACCATGCCAAGTTCAAAGTCACTTATATCACTTTTCTTCCCCATTCTGATGCTCGACTTGAACTGCAGCACATCGTCTTGACCATGTCTACATGCCTAAATGTATTGAGTTGCTGCCATGTGATTGGCTGATTAGATATTGGTGTTAACTAGTAGTTGGACAGGTGTACCTAATAAAGTGGTCAGTGTATATATGATAAAAGATCAATTATGTTACTTTTGTATTAGTTTTCTCAGATGTTATGTTAAATATGCAAATGAGGCTAATTTAAATATACAGACACAAATTGATAGAATGTGACCAAAAAGCAATACTTAAGTGTATTTTGGATGTTTTTCTTACATTCATCTATAATAAAACACTTAATAAACACTATATACAACAGTTGAAGTCAGAATTATTAGCCCCCCTTTGAATTTTCTTTTCTTTTTTAAATATTTCCTAAATAATGTTTAACAGAGCAAGAACATTTTCACAGTATGTCTGATAATGTTTTTTCTTCTGGAGAAAGTCTTATTTGTTTTATTTCGGCAAGAATAAAAGCAGTTTTTAATTTTTTAAACACCATTTTAAGGTCAATATTATTAGCCCCTTTAAGCTATATTTTTTGATCGTCTACAGAACAAACCATCATTATACAACGACTTTACAAAACTCTAAATGCACATCAAAATTTTTATTATTTGATGACAAAGTCAAATTTGAAGACCAGTCAAAATATTATTCAAGAGTTTGACCTTAAGTGCTATAAGAAAATTTAACTTTTATTTTTAAAAAATGCATAGATCTTCTGGCATATTAAATTATTGGCAGAAGGCTGTGCTCTCGTCTGGAGAAAAGAGTCTCAGCCCTTTATTCTGCTCGTTCACTTATAAAGTAAAAGCCTTTTAGACTGATGTGAAGAACGAGAGTCCATTTCAAGATATTTTGATTCATGTGAGTGTGTCTGTGGCTTCCTAATTCAGTTTAATTGTGAATGAGTGCCGTTAGAAGATGAAGATCAAAGGCCGAGTTTTAATGAGACGAGACACTTGATTACAGACAGGAAATGATTGAAAGTCTGCCTGTTGCATTGGTCAATATTAAATATTTCCAGCATATAGAAAGGATGAGACGATGCACTTGACTCTCTAATCAACTGATGGATTGAAATGATTAACTATAAATATTAAGGAAATAATAATTCCAATAAGGACATGTATTATATTAGTTTATTGTAAGTTTATTTTCATGAACATTTTGGTTACTGTCATTGTAAATGAATGAAAGAATTAATAAATAAATGCATGAATAAGAACTATTGATTTTTGCAATGTGACAATAAATAAGTCACCATTCATTCTTTTTCCTTCAGCTTAGCTCATTATTAATCAGGGGTTGCCACAGTAGAATGAACCATCAACTATTTAAGCAGCGGATGCCCTTCTAGCCGCAACCCAGTACTGGGAAAATACACACTCATTCACATACACACACACTACGGCCAATTTAGTTTATTAATTTCCCCTATAGCCCATGTGTTTGGACTGTGCATGGGGGAAACCGGAGCACCCGGAGAAAACCCATGCCAACATAGGGAGAACACGCAAACTTCACACAGAAATGACAACTGGCTCAGCCGGGACTCAAACCAGCAGCGACCACTGAGCCGCTTTTCCAATATCTTGCAGCCCTAATAGCGGTTGATTAATTGAAGTACCTGACTGGTCCTGAAGGTGATGCGATAGTTATACTGCGCTGTCTCTTTGTCCTTCCCATCATCCAGTTTCTCTCTACGGACGCTGATGGCCACCGGACCCAAGTTCTCATCCACGCCAAAGTAGTTCTGGTGCTCTGAGGGACAAACACAGGACAGATGTAAAGCACAGATGCAGGAAAACAACACACAGAGAAGCAGAATTTGCACTGGGAAGGAAGGAAAAATAGAAGGACGACAGGAATGGGGTAAATAAATAAGTAAATAAGTAAGTAAATAAATAAAATAAGTAGGTAAATAAGTAAATAAATGATTAAATAAGTAAATAAGAAAGTAGATAAACAAAATAAGTAGGTAAATAAGCAGGTAGGTAAATAAGTAAATAAGTAAATACTTAAGTAAATAAATCAAACAAATAAGTAGGTTAGTAAATGAATATGTAAATAAATAAAATGAGTGAGTAGGTAAATAAGTATTTAAATAAGTAAATAAGAAAGTACACAAGGTAAATAAGTAGGTAAATAAGTAAATAGGTAAGTAAAAAAAAGGTTAAATAAATAAGTAAACAAGTGAACAATCAAACAAGTAAATAAATAAATAAATAGGTACATAAGTAAATAAATTAGCAAATAAATAAGCAAATAAATAAAATAAGTAGGTAAATAAGTAAATAAATTAGTAAATAAGTAAACAAACAAGTAAACAAATAAAAACTAGTAGGTACATAAGTAAATAAGCAAATAAATTAGTAAATAAATAAATAAAATAAGTGGGTAAATAAGTGAATAAATAATTAAATAAGTAAACAAACAAGTAAATAAAATAAATACATAAATAAATAAGCAAGAAGATAAGTAAACACATAAATAATGAAATAAAATAAGCACATTAAATAAAACAAGTAGGTGAATAAGTAAATAAATAAATGAACAAAAAATAAGTAAATGAGTAAATAAATAAGTTAATAAATGAGTAAACAAACAAGCAAACAAAAAAATTAAAAATAGGTAGGTACATAAGTAAATAAATGAGTAAATAAGTAAAAATTAAAGCAAATAATTAAATAAGTAAACAAACAAATAAATAAGTAAATAAGAAGGTAAGTAAAAACATACATAAGTAAATAAAATAAGTAAATAAATAAAATAAGTAGGTAAATAAGTAAATAAAAAATGTTTATAAAAATAAGTAGCAAATAAGCAGGTAAATAAGTAAATAAATAAATAAAAACAGGTAATTAAATAAATAATTAAATAAATAAACAAACAAGCAAGCAAGTAAATAAATTAGTAAATAAATAAACGTATATAAAATGAGTAAATAAATAAGTCAATAAAAAAATAAGTCAATAAATAAGTAAGCAAACAAATCAATAAAGAAAGTAAATAAGTAAGAAGGGAAGTCAAAATAAATAAGTAAATAAAAGTTAATAAAACGAGTAAATAAATAAAACAAGTATAAATAAGTGAATAAATAAAATAAGTAAATAAGTAAATAAGTAAAAGAAAGAAAGAAAGAAAGAAAGAAAGAAAGAAAGAAAGAAAGAAAGAAAGAAAGAAAGTAAGAAAGAAATTTAATGTAAACAAATTATTAAGTATATATTTTTCCTCCATTAAAGCAGCTGAAATGTCCATGTACTCTACAGACACAGAGTCATTAGTGTCATACATGAAGCATAATCTCTGATTTCACTGCACCATAGGGGTCCGTCAGAGATTAACAACAGAAATAAAGCCCTTCACAGACGAGGCTTAACCTCTTTCTTCTTGATATCCTTTTCAGTAAGCCCTTTTGGAGACAAACATGCATTTAGAGAGCACGGCAAAAACCTGATGCCAAAATTATGCAATATGATGTCCAACAATGAACTAAAGCATGGCTCAGGGGGGAAACATTAGGATAATGTGCACTGATGCAAAAAGCTAAACAAAAAAATACAACAAAGACAGCAGCCACGGCTATGTTGGTGTGCTGGATTCTACTAAATGTACAACATGAAACACAAGCTTTTTTAAAGTTACGATTGCCGCAAAATGGAGAAAAAACCTTCACACAGCCCATAATCCCACTCAAATCCAGCGGTGAACAACAAAAACACTCAACAGGACACTTTTCATCCACTCCACAGGAGGATAAAACCCAGCACCACAACAAATACTGACAACACTACACTTTATTAGAAATACACTACTTGGCAAAAGTCTTGTTGCCTATTTAGGGATAACTTGACTAGATAGTTGATCGTTTGGTATCAGAAGTGGCTTATATGAAAGGCAAAGGCTTCTAGATTTTGCTTATTTGAGCACAATAAAATATGATCATGCCTTGATTATTAATGATTTCGTTAGGACAGTAAAGTCTGACTTAACCTAGAGACTAAAGTGTCATCACTGAACAGAAATAATATCCAGTATAGAATATAAAGTCCTGCTGCAGTGGAGACAGAATGGTGGGAGCGGTGGGAGTATAAAAATCAGCCCCACCCAGACCTCTGGTCTGGAATCAAGAATAAATACTTTGTAATAGTGTTGTAAATGAGTGTATAATAATAATTAGTGAATAATTAAGCAAATAATTAAACAAGTAAACAAACAAGTACATAAAATAAACAAACAAATAAATAAATAGGTAAATAAGCAAGAAGATAAGTGAAAACATAAATAAGTAAATAAATTAAGTAAATGAATAAAACAAATAGGTAAATGAGTAAATAAATAAATAATTAAATAAGTAAACAAACAAGTAAGCAAATAAAAAAATAAGTATGTACATAAGTAAATAAATTAATAAATAAATAAACAAATAAGATAAGTAAATAAATAAGTTAATAAATAAGTTAATAAATGAGTAAACAAACAAACAAACGAGCAAATAAATAAATAAAATATGTAGGTACATAAGAAAATAAGTAAATACATTAGTAAATAAGTAATTAATTAAGCAAATAATTAAATAAGTAAACAAACAAAAAAATAAATAAGTAAATAAGAAGGTAAGTAAAAACATAAATAAGTAAATAAAAAATAAGTAGCAAATAAGTAGGTAAATAAGTAAATAAAGAAATAAAAATAGGTAAGTAAATAAATAATTAAATAAGTAAACAAGCAAGTAAATAAATTAGTAGATAAATAAACATAAAATAAGTAAATAAGTAAATAAATAAGTCAATAAATAATTAACAAACAAATCAATAAATAAAGTAAATAAGAAGGTAAGAAAAAATAAAAAAGTAAATAAAATAAGTAAAAAAATTTGTAAATAAATAAAACAAGTAGGCAAATAAGTTAATATGTGAAAGAAAGAAAGAAAGAAAGAAAGAAAGAAAGAAAGAAAGAAAGAAAGAAAGAAAGAAAGAAAGAAAGAAAGAAAGAAAGAAAGAAAGAAAGAAAGAAAGAAAGAAAGAAAGAAAGAAAGAAAAAAATTATATATCAAAAAATTAAAATCACTGGTCCCAAATTCATTTAGAAACTCATTTTATTTACGAATGTAATAAACTTTTTTAAAAACTCAAATGTCCATGTACTCTACAGTCACAGAGTCATTAGTGTCATAATACAATACTGGATTTTCTTACTTTGATACAATACCTTGAAAACTTTCGATATTCAACACCATTTTCGAGGAAACCATGATGACAGCACATTACATTTGACTAGATATGTTTAAGATACTAGCATTTAGCCTAAAGTGACATTTAAAAGCTTAACTAGGTTAGGTTAGGGTAATTAGGCAAGTCATTGTATAACATATACATTGTATAAAACATTGTGTTTGTTCAGTAGACAATCGGAAAAACAAATACTGCTTAAGGGGGCTAATAATACTGACCTTAAAATGATTTTAAAAATATTAAAAACTGTTTTTATTCTAGCTGAAATAAAACAAATAAGACTTTCTCCAGAAGAAAAAATACTATCAGACACACTGTGAAAAATTCGTGAATCTGTTCAACATCATTTGGGAAATATTTGAGAAAGAAAATCTATAATAAATAAATAAATAAATAAAATAAGTCAATAAATAAGTAAACAAACAAATCAATAAATAAAGTAAATAAGAAGGTAAGTAAAAATAAATAAGTAAATAAAAGTAAATAAAATGAGTAAATAAATAAAACAAGTAGGTAAATAAGTGAATAAATAAAATAAGTAAATAAGTAAATACGTAAAAGAAAGAAAGAAAGAAAGAAAGAAAGAAAGAAAGAAAGAAAGAAAGAAAGAAAGAAAGAAAGAAAGAAAGAAAGAAAGAAAGAAAGAAAGAAAGGTATTCAATTGTATGTTTTTTTTATCAAAATATTAAACATGTTTAAGATGACGGTTAAAGGCGTCATAACTGCCTTAGAACTGTAATTGAAGAATTATTAGCCCCCATGCATTCGTGCAACAGTGCTGCAGACTTTAAGCAGACATGTCACATCTTGCCTGCTCCCAGTTTTTGCAGCATCTTTGTCACGAAGAGGGAAGGAAATGCTGAGTTAATGGAATCAATGCTACTCCCTGGGTGATAAAAGCATCATGGAAAAGTGAGGTGTGAAGGAGGATAGTGGCTCTGGAGGGAGACGTGTTGACAGGTCTGTCCTTTCCAGGTCCCCGTAGAGATGATGATGGGGTGATGACCATCTAGCAAAGGTTAAATGGACTCTGACTTTTAGTCTGAAGTCTAGAAAGTCAGACTGTCAAAATAAAACCTGCTTTTGCAGCAAATATTGCATTCAATTTCATTCTGGGTTATGCCTTGATTCAGTCAAAATCACTTTGATGTGCAATTACAATTTATCAAATCCGTGCTGCAGTGGAGACAGAATGAATATTGTGTCTGACTCCATCATGAGCTTGGAGGACTGCATCCATACATCTCTGACATGACTCAAATCACTGATTAATAAAGTCATCTGGAATGAAGAAGAAAGCGTTCCTGCAGGACTCCCAGAGTTCATCAAGACTCTTTGGATCAATCTTCAATGTCTCCTCCTTCATCTATAATGTTCATGTCTGGTGACTGGGCTGGCCAATCCTGGAGCAGCTTGACCTTCTTTGCTTTCAGGAGCTTTGATGTGGAGGCTGAAGTATGAGGAGCGCTATCCTGCTGGAGAATTGTCCCTCTCCTGTGGTTTGTAATGTAATGGCCTGTTTCAAGATACTAATATTCAGCTTAAAGTGAGATATAAAGGCTTAACTAGTTTAATTAGGCTAGTTAGGGTAGTTAGGCAAGTCATTGTATAAAATAACAATATCGAAAAAAGAATTTTGTTTAAGGGGGCTAATAATATTGACCCTAAAATGGTTTTAAAAAATTATTTGATTCAGTCAATATCAATTCGATGTTCAATTAGAATTTTACAAAACCAAGTTGTGCATTCAATGTAAGTTTCCATTTAAAAATTAAGCTGTTATGCGTTAAACGTATACACTAAAAATTATGCATTCAGTTTAATTCCATTTAAATTGGCACATTAAAATTCTGCATTTGTTTTAGTTATGCATTTAATTGTTCACTTAATTTCAACAACTCATTATGAACAGGCAAGCAGTTTAAGTTGAAACAAATTTAATGATATGTTAAATTATTCAAATGTCAAGTGAGGAATTCGTTTTAAAGTTCTGTATTGAATCAAATCACTGTAAAGTTTTGCAATAGAGTTGGGCTCATTCAGTTTTTCAATAAAATGTACTCTTAAAAGACGCATACAAACTTTGCATTGAATTTAATTGCATTTGAAAGTTGTGCACTGAATAATTATGCTTAGAATTAAATTTTATTTAAAGTTATGCATTTAAGTCGTATTAGCAAAAGTTTGACATTATGCAATCATTTATTACATTTTAGCTATGCAATGAATTAAGTTAAGTAGTAAATATAACTAAATATAAAGTAACACATTAACTTTTGAAGTTCTGCAATGAATTAATCGTCATTTATATAGTTGTAGATAACAGACCAACAACAAATACATTAAAATTAAGATACAAATTCAGACATCCCAAGTAGGGAAAAGTCATTTCCAGCCGGGTGAGACAGAATTGATGGGGGGTTAGTGATGGTGAACGACGTATCTGAGTGGGGCCGTGTGCGCGCGATGTACCTGAAGAGTGGTGGGGGTGAGTTGCGCGCGATGTACCTGAAGAGCTGGGAGGGATGCGGTGGAAAGGGGTGTGCGACGTATTTAAGGACTGGGCGGAAGACGCGCGATTTTCGGGAGATTACCATTCATTTGTGGGCATCCGGGAGTCTCTATGCATTTGCGGGACACTCCAGAAACTTCCGGGAGACTTGGGAGGTCTGCAACTTATACGAATAGCCAGGGGCGTAAATCCCGGGGGGGACGGGGGGGGGACATGTCCCCTCGCATCTGAGGCTTGTCCCCCCCTAAACAAAATAAATTATAAAAAAAAAAAAACTGAATGTATTTATACCTAAAATAATTGTCTAAGTAAAAAGAAAACCACATTTATCACTTAAAATGCATTTAGAAACAGTTGAGTTACCCCTCCCTTTTCTCAAAATGGTTCAGTCCACTGTGTGCTTTTTCTCATATCTCACCTTCTCACACACGCACACGTCAGGTGTGCGGCTGCGGCTGAGTAAATGTACAATTTCAGTTAGTAAGTAGGGGAATTTATTCACCTTAAATAAAGCGATTAGCTTCAATGTAGTTAATACAGACTCGTTCAGAAATTTGTTGCGGCAAAAATGCTGTTTAAGGGTGTAATTTTCCAGGAATCTGCTGTATTAACGACTGAAATTACTTATCTAGTTAACGTTAGCTTGTTGCTAACGCTAAAGCTGTTTCCCATGCATTGTTTAATTTGTGACGTCTTGGCATAATGTTAACTCAACATTAACGACCACAATTAGCATATTGTTTTGCTGTGTATTTGCTAAATGAGCACTGTGCACACTAACCCCACTGTATTATTGTATAATCAGTTTCTATTCTGTTTTAAGTGACTCAATTAATTTGAAATTAAAATGTTAACCTTTTTTTATAAATACAAATAGTTTTGGAGAAACATTTGCTTTGTCGTTGAACCTGATAAAACTTTTAAAATAATCATAATGACGTAGTCTCAATGCTATAATAATAATGATAAAACCATTTTTAACTGCGGGGACATATCTTTATTGGTACAATTCGGCTGTATTATTTGTGTCCCCTTCAAAAAAATGCTGGAAAGAAATTTTATATTTATTGTCCCCCCCCACTGTTAAATCAGATTTACGCCCATGCCAATAGCGTAATAGGTAGCGATGCCGCCTCACAGTAAAAAGGTTGCTGGTTCAAGACTAGTTGGCATTTCTGTGTGAAGTGTGTATGTTCTCCCAGTGTTCGTGTAGGTTTCCTCCGGGAGTTCTGGTCTCTGCATGAAAAACTCGTGAATGGCAGATTAACCTGCTGCTGCTTTTCCAATAAGGTACGCGAATAAATATGAAAGAAATGTGGAGGATGTGTCGAGAGATGGTTGACAGGGGACGTAATTAAGTAACATGATGATCTGTGAACAAGGAAGTAGTACGTCCCAAAGCTTGCATACTCTTCTGTAACACACTCAAAAGTATATACTTTTCCTTCACAAAAAAATCACATACTTTTAGGGTGTAGTATAAGTATGCGAATCGGGACGCAGCAGTAGTGAAGGCAGGTTGAAGAAAAGCAGTGCAGTAAAAACACAAATATAGCACTTAAGTACACTTTTTTTTAAAAGAACTTGAGGAAATAGTTCTGTTACAGTAATTTGGGTATTGGTAATCTGTTCCTTTACACTTTACACCACTGATTATAAACCATCTTCACCGATGATTTAGTGGCCTGAGACAGTACAGCATGGTGTTTGTTACACGTTTTGAATGGAGAAACACTTGTGGCGAGGGTTGAGGTGTAAGAATGTTCTGCTGTCTGTGGCCTGTGATTTGTCATGTGAGAATAGACATGGTGAGGTGCAGCTGTTCTCCTATGAAGAGCGAGACGGGACTATGTCCACACACCGCAGTCCCACCACTCTTCATTAAAACACACCTTTGCAAGTCAGGAAATGGAACAAGGAAATGATTCCTCAGCTTAAACTGCACAACAACGGCGGTGTACAGTCGAAGTCAAAAATCCCAAATAATGTTTAACAGAGTAAGGGATTTTTCACAGTATTTCCTATAATATTTTTTCTTCTGGAGAAAGTCTTTGTTTTATTTCAGCTAGAATAAAAGCAGTTTTTACTTTTTTGAACCCATTTTAAGGTCAATATTTGTTTTTGATGGTCTACAGAACACAGTGTTTCCCCTAGGTGTGGCGCGGCTGTTCAGCCTGACACCAACACAAAGAGTCATGGTGTTAATTTGTTTCTTTTAATGACAGCAGTAAACAACTTAACAATTATTTGAACTGTACAACCGTACAAGTTAAAAATCAACATTTATTTTATATCTTTTTTATCCACAAAGTGTGCAGCTTTTGTCAGTGCAGTGTGATCTAATGGGCTTCTGGAAGAACATTTCAAGTACACTACTAGTACATTGATATTAGTATACTTACTAAACAAAGTATACTTTTATACTTGACCTTTACTTTGGTATACTTCTTTTTCCTCATGCTGTATTTACACCAGACCGGGAACGTGTGGATAAATAGCGTTATTCCCTCGTAAAGAGCCGCGTGAACATTTGAGTTTACTCGCTACATTCACGCATCAAACCCTGCTTCATTCGTGTGTCAAATTCACTTCAGAACAGACTGATACTGATTACTAATTCCTAGTCATGGTGATCGGCTGATACAGAGTACTGATTCTAATGCTTCACGCTTTATAATGGTTTAAGCACATTTTCCCACAAAGTATGAACCATAATAGAAGATATTGCCTTACCTAATGCCGAGTTCAGACTGCATGACTTTGAAAGTAGTCGTGTCTGAGATGTTTTCACACTGCTTGACTAACTGGTCTAGCGTTTTGTCGCTGCTTTGTTTACACTGCAAGATGGATCGGCGACAGGGACTTTCACATTGCATGACTTTACTATAGGAAGAATCGCCGACAACTTCTCCAAACTACGTCTCACAGCCAAAAACACAACGTATATCTTTTGTTATTAACTACATAATGAGAAAGAAGCCTTTAATGGGGTAGAACATGTACATATTTGCTCACCTGGGTTTAAAGGGAATTAGCCATTTCTCCTCAACGTTGATAATAAACTAATTTCTTTCTGTATGAAACGTCAAACAGACACGGTTGCTCCTGAGTCCTGTCAAACCTCCACTTGTTTTTCCTCTATTTCGTGGGTCTAAATAAACCGAAAAAGAGCGCTTTTAACTTCTCCGCCAGCCTCCCGCTGGCCTGCAGCAGGTATACACACACGCACACAAGTGAAAGCTGCTCTCTCATTGGCTGTAGACGATCGCTGATGTTATTTTCAGTCAAAACTCAATTCACACGGCATGATTTGAATCGCCGACAGCTCCAGATATTCAGCACGCCAAATATCTCAGGCATCGGCGACTCATCGGCGATTCTCTCAGATCGCGTCTTTGATAGTTCATACTGTGTGATTGTCACTCACGTGCACGAGCAGCAATTTGCCTGTGATTCCAGGCATTTGTCGGCGATTTCTCAAAACCTGTCGGCGAGCCAAAATCGGGGCTAAAATCACGCAGTCTGAACTAGGCATAAGAGAATAAATGAAGGATGCTGCATTTAATACCTTAAACACGCCTCTTATAATAACCATATAGGTATGAAAAAACAGCAGCTTTATAGAAAATAATTCATCCCTTCATTTTACTCTGGCTTAATAATTCAGGAGGTCTAGTAATTCTGACTTCAACCGTATGACTGAGGTGTCAGCGGCTGCTCTTTTTTTATTGCATGTCTGCACATCTGCATAGTCCTGACAGGATTGTGTTACCCGTTCCTAAGCTCTGGAAAAACAGCTGCTCCACCTCTCGCCATGCAGAAACGGCTTTCTTTCC
The DNA here is from genome assembly GCF_052040795.2 of Danio rerio. Classification (NCBI taxonomy): domain Eukaryota; kingdom Metazoa; phylum Chordata; class Actinopteri; order Cypriniformes; family Danionidae; genus Danio; species Danio rerio. The sequence continues at coordinate 51,667,567 of NC_141033.1, read as the reverse complement.
TTTGACTGCCTGCTGAATAATGAGCCGAGGTCTGTGGGTGAAAGCTGCGATTGTGTCCTGCACGTTCACAGACTTTCCAACCATAGCGAATGAGCCAATTACAGCCCAGCTCAGATGACAATAAATCATGTTAGCCAGCTCGTTCTATTGGGAAATAGATAATCATGCGCCGTGCAGCGTCGCCAAAGACCTATCAAGCAGAAGAGCTCAATTTCCTCTGTGCAGCGGAGCCGTCTTCATCTGTACAGGGTTACATTTAAGACACTGATTAGCCTCGTGCATTCAACTATTTATTTTAAATGCAGTTTAAAGAAGGAGGGAGTTTAAGCTTGATGTGAATTTGAAATTTAAAGGGCCATGAAACCCCCTCGTTTCAGCAGGGTGTTTTCACACCTCTACTTTGGAAAAAGTCTGAAAAGTGGGCGTGTCCAGCTCTGTTTAGGGGGAGTGTCGGAGGAACTAAAGTGGAAGGGTGTGGGAGTGTCTATTTGGGCGAGCTGAGTTTTAGAGTCAAAACACACACACACACACACACACAAACACACACAAACACAGGGGAGAAAGTGACTGTGTTTACATGGACATCTGTAGTCGAATTATTTGCCAAATTATTAAATGGTGGACTTTAACTGCAGTTTGGCTCTTTCATTCAGGCAATTCATTCATGCCCCTCGCGACAAATGAGATATTTGATTCGAGGAACTGCTCTAAGCGTGTATTTTTCATGCAATGTTTGATACCGCACGGCGAATGAGAGAAAAAAACCCTCCGCATTTCCCAGAAACTTAGATGCACACGGCAGGTAGTGTCAGAAAGCCGCGTGTGTTATTCCGGTCACTAAATGCGGTAAAAATCCTACACGAGGTTAAAGTTTGGTTGCAGTGCTAACATGTTTACACTCGGTGCAATAGTTTGTTCGATACGAATCTGTAGAGACAGGACAATCACCAGCAACTAGAGCCGCATCTTTATTAAGAGGAGACTACAAACGAATCCGGATCTCAGCGTTTGCAGATGAGAACAGCTCTCAGGTAAACAATGTTCCTCCTTATACACGTAAGTTATTGTTGTCGAGCGTCGCGTACATTGTTAATCCACGCGTGACTCCAGCTGCGCTCTCACAGAGAGAAAATGAAAACAAAACTTAACTGCAGCAAACTATAAAAGCAACACTTCACGCTTGTTTTGCCAACACAACGTGGCGTCTATGTCGTCTAAACATTGTGACTAATGAATATTAATGAAGTTGCACAATAGAGGGCGCTGATTGGTTTAAACCAAGCTTTACTCATGCATTAATGCAGCACACTCTGAGACGTAATAAGACTCACTCTGGCACAGGCGTCCAGTCTGCATGCTGGAATACACGCTGTTATGTCATGACCGTGACGCAGCTTCAAAAATTCGCTTCAAACCAGAAGTATGAATTTGCTTGAAATAACGCAAAAACAACCAATTTACACTTTTTAGTGACATATAGGTGTCCTAATAGTGTTTTTAGCAGTGTGGGACACATATACGACTGTCAACAGCTCAAAAAATGTGTTTTGGTGTTTCGTGACCCTTTAAAGAATGTTTTGTCTATTGGTTAGCACTCAACTAATAGCCCGATATCAGTTATTGAATTCTTCCTAGACCATACACTTTCAGAAACGAAGGTACAAAATCTGTCATTGAGGTTGTACACCTCTGTAGTGTACATTTGGACATTATTAGTCCCTTTAGGGATACACATTTGTATCTTTAAAGTTAACTTTTTAGCTTTAAGGTACTGTGAGGTACACATTTATTATTGTTGCTCTCCTTCACTTGCCCAGGCCATACGTGTGTTGTTATTCTGACCTGAAGTGTCAAGCATGAACGTGTGGTTTCCTTCCCAATTTTCATTGTGCTTTGCACTCGCGCTGCCCTGGTAACTCTCGTAACAAGACGACCCTTAATCGTTTTCTCAGAGGATGACGAACAAAAAACCATTGCTTTACAAGTTTATGGAGAAAAGTAAAAAGCACTGCAGTGTTTAATAGGGGTGTCACGATTTCGATTTTAAATCGAAATCGATCGAAATTTATGCTCAATTTCGATTATCGAATCAAAAAATAGAATCGTCTATGCTGCCACGCCCCCATGTCACGTCAGCTTGGCTTGCCAAGCAGGAAAAAACACGCCCGTTGAAGTGCTTGTTGAACTGCAGACGCAGGAGACCCGTCGACAGAACTTTAACCCTCTCCTCTTTCAATGAAGTCGTCGGTGTGGAAGCATTTTGGATTTCCAGTGAGTTATGTTGACAACGTTTGTGTTGTCGACAAAAATAAAAAACACAGTTCGCAAGCTCTGCTATGTACGTATTAGGGTTCGTTAGGTACGATAGACAACACCGGCATCGCGATCCTCCGCCCGCCCCCGTTGCAAATCCGCTCGCGAAAAGTACACACTCAGGCCCTGTTTACACTGTCTTTGTTTTTAAATGGCATTTTAGAACAACAACGATTAACATCAACACTGGCGTGTAGCATTTCTGAGCAGCCCTCCTTCCTCACTATCGCTAAAAACGCACATCACGTGACCACACAGACACACACACAGTCATGCGCTCGAGACAGCAGGTCCAGGCAGTCAGAGGACTGCTTCAATCTTTCACTCACTTGTACTTTGTCATTTTAGCGAACACCTCAGATACTGTTGGCTGGTTCCTGTTGGTTGTGCACCTTTTTTACCGACGCCATTATAACGACACAGATCACTGCCTATTCACGAGTCCCGCAGAAAAAGTGATTGACAGGTGGTAATTATGTGTGTACCTTGCCTTTATTCATTTACTGTATGATTTGTTTATGGGTAAAACAAAGACCATGCAGGTCAGGTAGTTTAAACGGTAGGCTACAAATAATTAATTAGTTATTAATTAATTAATTAATTCATAATCAAAAATCTAATCGAGCCATGACTTTAGAATCGAAAATGTAATCGAATCGAGGATTTGGAGGAACGTGACACCCTTAGTGTTTAAACGCGCTATGTTTGTCTGAGGTAATAAATCTTGGGTTATTACATAAATGTGTATATTCCATACAAAGTGTGAAGCAGATTACAAATGAAGTCTGCAGGAGTCAATGATTCATCTAAATTATTAGCCTGACCAGTTTACTTCTCCAAAATATCATAAATCTTTTAAAAAATAGAATATACTGTTTTTAAATGGAAAAAGTTTTTGTTTTTCACCCAGACATTTTAAAAGAATATATTTTAGAGCAGTCATCACAATACCGTGAAACCGTGATATTTTTATCGGAGGTTATCATGCCGTCAGAATCTGATGCCTATTATTAACAATCAGCAATACAACCAGTAATACTACAACCTAGCACTAGTTTAACTTACTAAAACAATTTTGCATTACAGCATTAAGTTTAAATTCCAACACCAGCACAAGCTTTGTTACATCCACCAAAAAGAGAAGGCGTTTGCTTCGGAATAAACACAGATGGATCACTCCCACCAAAACCCCCCCGAAACCCAAAAGGTCAGTTCACATTTCACTTCAACTTCAGCAAACAAGACTCAACTCAAACACAAAAGGACAAGGGCTTACCTCTGCCGTAGAAGTATTTGTGGTAATAATACGCTCCCAGGTCGATGTGCTCGATGATGTACCGCTTGACCTTTTCGCGGTGGATCGCTTGGCTTTCTCTCGGCACCTCCAGTACAGACACGCCAGCATTGGTACAGTGGGAGCTCAATGAAGACTCGAATGAACAATTTTCTCCTCCGGCCGTGTAGCTGGTGTTATTGGCCCTAGAGAGAGAAATCCTCCTCTCCCCCTCGCCACCAATTTCATTACGAAAATGCGGACAACTTAGCACCAATCCATTGCTTTTCCCATCCCCTTCATCCGCATCTAGATTCTCCTTGGGATTGAGATCTTCCCGACTTCCCATTGGCGATTCAAACAGTGATGTAGGTGCTGTAATATTCCCGCAAACTTGCCCCGCTCCTGGAACTTGGTACTGGGATGCTGCAGAAGCTCCAGTGGTGGTGTTTTTCCTCTGACTGAGGCTTACCCGGTTGGCCACCGCTTCGCTGATGTTAAAAAGCACGCTCTGGACATCATAATGAGCGAAGCATTTCTGAAAGCTAAGAGGTCGGCGGTCCTCCTGCTCTGTGGAGAGCCTCAAAGCATCGCTCTCGCTCTTTATAGTCCTCAACTTTCTGAAGAGCGACGTCTCGGATGATTCCGACTTCAGGCGCCGCATAAAGGACTTTTCTCTTTCTCGACTATAGAGGAGGGAGCTGTCCACATAGTCGTAGCCTGAAATTAGAGGATATTCGATAAATCAATATCAGAATCAGAATGCGCATTATTCGCGCACAAGGAATTGGTGTGTATTTTTCAGGAGCGCAGGATACATACAGTGCATGCGTCAGGGTTCATACACATTTTTACTTCCAAGACTTTTAAGTCAATTTTCATGACCTAATGTTTCATGTAATGTCTATATATATGCCATATATCATAAGAAAAGTTTACATTTATTACAGCATATCATTAAACACGCAATAGATTCAATTTATTTTTATATCTATGTAAAATAGATGACGCTTACTCACAGCACTAATAATGTGTTTGTTTTGTTGCATGTCTTTGGCTAAGAAAAGAAACAGAGTAAAAACAACTAACCTTCATTCCAATATGCAGATATTTGTCAAACTGAAAAAAAATGTCTGCAGAATTATCCTTAGGTCAATAGCCTATTGTCAATATTTTGATAATACCATATAGTAGAGCTGCACGATTCTGGCTAAAATGAGAATCGCGATATTTTTGGATTAAAATAAAGATCATGATTTTTTCACGATTCTGTAGATGTAAAATAAAGGTATGGTAAAAACAAACATATGGCGCAACATCGATAATAATATTATGTGTAGGTCTACTGATTTCTATAAATAATTCTATTCTACCTATAATAATTCTGATGTTGAATTATTATGTTTGAGATTTATGCTTGCAATCTGTCATATTAGACAATTTTATTCACTGGTGAAATCAGACATTTGCCATTATCAGATTATATTCAACAATATATAGGCTAGAGTAGTTATACTGACACTGTAAACATTTATTTTCATGCTCAACTGTGTGTTCGCCATGAAAGAAAAAACATATCAAATGCTTGTGGTAATCATAACTCTAAAATGCGATATGATCATTTAAATGAAGTGCACACTTTCGGTTTCATTTTGACTGCTATGTGCTTGTTCATTCTTTGTGCGCGGCTCGTAAACGATCACTCTGTGCCACAAACTGAATATTATTTACAACTGTATTACCTGTTACTCACAACATATGCAGGTTCTGTTCACTAAAGTAGATCTCCCGGCCGCAAAAACATCATTATATGAAGACAAAATTGACATTTTTAGGTGAATTATACCTTATAAATACAGTATGTGACTCATTCAACATCATTTGGAGGTGTCAATGTCACTGAGCAATATATGTGAAACAATGAAAAGACTCGTGCAGCCGCCTTTTCTTCTCTCCTGAACTTGAAAATATGATTAGCAGAATCGTAGAACTGCTGGATTAAGATCGTCTAGGGCAGGGGTGTCAAACTCAATTCCTGGAGGGCCGAAGCCCTGCACAGTTTAGTTCATCCCTGCTCCAACACACTTACCTGTAGGTTTCAAACAAGCCTGAAGGACTCAATTAGTTTGATCAGGTGTGTTTAATTAGGGTTGGAACTAAACTGTGCAGAGCTGCGGCCCTTTTGGAACTGAGTTTGACACCTGTGGTCTAGGGGGTCGAATCGAGATTGCAGGCCAGCTGATCTTCAGTGGCTTTAAAACCCTCCAGTGTACTTAAATCTGTGGTTACACTCAGTAAACAGCGGTGAGTTTAGTGAAATGATGACCTTCGCGGCCAATCACAGTCATTTCTGTTGAGCACATGAACACAATGGCAAATCAGCGCTGTTTAAGAACGTGCTCAACAGCAGATGTTAGCAGGAAATGGATGTTTTTTTCAAATTTCAGTACTGATTGGTAGCGAATCTCATTATCATGACGACACTAATACCGTAAACTGTGTTAAAATATCTAGCAATTAATCAAGAAAATACATCATTGTTATAAGCCTACCTGAAATGTGAACAATCTCTCCTCGGGATATCTGAGCAGCTGTCTGGAGGCTTGGGGAGAGCGCAGTATCATAGCGGAGGAGTTCTGGAAAACCAACCGGTGGGGCGCTCCGATGGTCCAAATGATCAATACGATATCCTCGTAACATTGTAAAGAATCCATCATTCCCAAGTCCCTGTCTGTCAATAGAGGATGTACTGCCATATTCCCGATGCAATGAGGCGCCAGTGTTTGGGTTGACAGCGTTCTGGTCCATTATATCCTCAGCATCAATATCGCTGATAGTCACATCACTGTTACTCCGTTGGCGAATCGGATGAAGCCCCTTTAAAGGGGACCGACTTAGAAGGTCATTAAGGGAGTATTTAGTATCGTGCTCCTCATTTAAATCTGTAAACTCCACATTTTGGTCAGGCTGTCCATTCTGGAAGGCCTCAAAGTTGGGTCCCCAACCCTCCTTTTTCGGGGGCCAATCGGTCACCCTAGCTCGCACCCCCATTTTAGGCATGGCAGGCGTCCCGTTGGATTTACCACCCACTTCCTGTTTGCCCTGCGTGTTGGCCGCTGGATGTCCCATACTCCCGTTCAATGCTTTCAGCTTCCTGCTAAACAATTCCTCCGATGACTGCATGACGTTAGAGGAGCAATGGAAGGTTCAATTGATGGTTGAATCCCACGGCTCAAAAAACCTCATATCCTGCATGGGAAACCAAGAACTCAAGTCCCCTTATCGGTTACATTGTCATAGGTCACCCAGCTATCTCAACTAGTTGTCCTTAAGGGAGTCAGCCCCACATACAGGGCCCCTCTTTTTACTCCAAGTCCATTTTTTCCCTTCAGGAGTGAGCAGTTTGATGAAAGACAGGCAGCATTTGGGTGTCACGGACGGCTGGAGCTTCAGGGAGCAGAAAGGGTCAGTCCAAAACGGCTCTTCTTTCACTGAGCTCAGCTAATTTAGGACGACAGCTGGAGGAGAGCGATCTGTCGGGAGCAAGGAGAAAAACAAAAGCACATTAAGACATCACGCAGAGAGGGGCAGATATGCAGTTGAAGTCAGAATTGTTCGCCCTCCTGAAATATTTCCCAAATGATGTTTAAAAACTCTGCTGCTATTTGGGGATTTCCGCCTGGATTTTGCCTACCCAAATTTAAAAGCTTCCCAAATCCACATGCAGGGGTGTACATGCAAAAATTTGGTATTATTTTAAAGAAAACCCTTTGAATTTTCATAAAACTCTATTGAAAGTGTTTAAAATATCTGTATATGTTGTCTGTGTTATAATAAACACCTAAAAAAAGAGGCACTTTTTGTATTGTTTTTATAAACTCAAATTTGAAAGTGTACCCTTTAGGTTCTGTGTGGTCTAGGGTTGCTGTAATTAATGTTGTTGGTTCCTGCACATGTCTGTAATCATAGGAAAAAAGAAAA
>NC_141033.1:51647500-51655000 GCF_052040795.2 Danio rerio | reverse complement strand
TAAATTAATCCATTTTTACTCTGAACATCTCAAAAATCAAATATCATTGACAGCTGTGGGCGGACGATAATCACAATTTTACATGCAACCCATTACAGGGAAACATCCATACACACTCATTTACACACAAACACATGTACACTACGGCCAATTTAGTTTACTTAATCCCCCTATAGCGCGTGTGTTTGGACTGTGGGGGAAACCGGAGCACCCGGAGGAAACCCGTGCCAACATGGAGAGAACATGCAAACTCCACATAGAAATGCCAACTGGCCCAGCCGGGACTCGAACCAGCGACCTTCTTGCTGTGAGGTGACAGTGCTTCATCAGAATGTTGAAATCTTGCTGCTTCTGTGGGTCTCATCAGACAAATCTGAGCTTTATTTTGTATGATTTATTGGATTCGGATCAGGTGACCGACTGGGCCATTCTACAGCTTGATTTTCTTTCTCTGAAAGCATCTGAGAGTCTCCTTGGCTGTGTTTTGGATCATTGTCTTGCTGAAATGTCCACCCTGGTTTCATCTTCATCCTCCTGCTCATGTAGATGTTGGACTGAAGCAGCTGATGTTCATTTACACTGAGGAAGGGCAGAGGCTTGCTGAAGAACTGCTGAGAGATTTCAGCTGCTGTCTGGGCTTTCACTGCCGAACTACACCTTCCTTTCTTCATGTGTTCAATACTTTTTCCCTGCTTGATTTCATTTTATTACACATGACTAGGCCCACACGGAATCTGCGCGCGCAGAATTCCGCAGATTTTCCAGAGATTTTCCGCAGAATTCCGCAGATTTCTGCAGATTTTTAGCTCATTATTATTTATGTTTATTTGCTTGAGTAGATGTGTAAATCTGAATTTATTCAGTTTTTATTCAGTAATTTATTACTTTTTATTTAATATATTAAGGTTTTATTTATGATACTCCGCTGGATACTCCCAAAATAATTCCGCAAAAATCCACAGATTTTTACCAAAATTCTCCGCAGAAATAGCAAAAACTGTCCGCAGATTCCGTCTGGCCCTGCACATGACTTCATTTGTAAACTAATTAGATTTATTCTCTTTGCATATATAAATTTCTTTGGTTGTTACCGACATCCGGGGAAAATTTCAAGTCAACAGCACCTTTACAAATATGTTTTCTAAAAAATAAACTGTGATTTGTTCAATGCTTATTTCCCCTACTGTATGGCTTCAAGGTTTCCAGTGTAGACTCCAGCATGTGAAGTTCACTTCTGCTCAGATGTGGTTCTCACCATTTGTGCTCTGGGAATGTGCCACTGATGACCTAAATGGGTTTTTCATGTTCATGAATATCATGCGCATGACACATTCACGCATTCTAATATAATGTCCCATATAGAATCATGGAACATGAACTGACATTGCTATAACCAAAAAATAAATTAATAAATCTGCTGAATCCATTATATAGTTTGACCTACAATGTAAACGCTGTGACTTTATTTCCAAGCAAAACCCCTAAACTTCCTTCTATTTTTGCTAGTCATAGAAAAAGTCACAATAACAAGAGACAAGAAATCCAATTTTGACTGTGTTCACCTTATCCTGCGGTTCAGCTTGTGTACAGAACAGTGTGACCCCGGAACACAAGCCCAGTCATAACTATGTGTTAAGCTGCATAAATAAACTTGCATTGGAGTTGTAAGTTTTGGACAATATATGGTTGAGATGCAACTATTTCTTAAAATGTAAAGGTTATAAAAATAAGGAAATATTGAGAGAATCACCTTTGCAACTGTTTTAAGAGCTCAGCAATGCATATAACTCATCAAACATTGGGCTCTATTTTGACGATCCATATGCAGGGCGCAAACGCTTTCAGGGCATGTCATATGCTAATATAAGAATGGAAAAATCCGCTTTGCGCAGTGGCGCATGGTCTAAAAGCATAGAGTTTATTTTCTTAATGAGTTATAGATGTGTTTTGAGAATAAACCAATCAGAGTCTCATCTCCCATTCCCTTTAAGAGCCAGTTGCATCATGTCATGGCATATTTGCTATTTACATGATGTAAAGTAAGTGTAAGTGGAAAAACTGAGCATTTCACTAACAATAAAACAGTTAAACAGAGCATCTACCGCACGAGAATGAGAGATAAATGATCTACTTTCACTTTCGCTCTTCTGGATAGGGAAACCTTGTACGCACTGACATCAATTAGCCCATAAATAATTAATTTTGTTTGTTAAGCGCAAATATTTGTCTCAAAACTAAATTCAGTTCTAATTTCCAGCAAACAAATAAATGAACAATAATAACGAAGTGTGCTCAAAAACCTGAGTTATATCCTAAAACACATGCTGTGCCCCATATGGTCTAAAACCTGACAGGTGGACAAATTAAAGCTTGTTTTTAATAAAAACAAGTATAAATATGGATATAATAAATAATACTGCTAATAATAATAACATTATACAAAAGCAAATTGAATGAACTGAAAAAGCCTCCCGAGATGAAGAAGGCATGAAAGAAGTGGTTTTTATATTAATGTAGGCTGGAAAATAATGTTTTTTAATATTTTAATACTTTATATTTATATCCTCTATATATTCTTATTGTATCCTATATATATATATATATCATTATTATTTAAATTATTTTTCATATGTAAAGATATTTGCGTATTGCTCTACATCTTGTGTGTATTAAGCAGTGTGTAAGTGAGGCGCAACTCTGAGCTGGACAATAGACCGGCTTTGTTTTGGTCTAATGAAAAATCTATTATAGTTTCTCAAAATAGCAACGCGCCAGCGGTCCGCCTCAGAACGCCTTCCTTTTTAGACCAGAACGCCTATGGGCGCACATATGAGCGAAAATGCATTTGCTATTTAAACAGCGTAGCGCAACGCCTCAAAACCACTCTTGCGCCAAGCTGAAAATAGCACACAACTATTGCGTCACGCCTTGCGCCACACTGCACCATGTATATGATAGGGCCCATTGAGTTTTGCAGTACAGTTAAAGTCAGAATTATTCACCCTCCTGATAACTTTGTTCTTTAAAAAAAAAAAAAAAAATCCCAAACGATGTTTAACAGAGCAAGGAACTTTTCACAGAATGTCTGATAATATTTTTTCTTCTGGAGAAAGTCTTAAGCAGGTCGCACACCAGAAGCGACGCTCGGCGGCGCGCCGCGCAGCGCCACGTATTTTAGAATTCTAATTATAGGTTTCTATCAGGATACACACACCGGCGCCGCAAGTCGGCGGCTGTCGGCGGCGCCCGGCGACGGCTCAGGACGCAGTTCATTTTTCAGCCGCGCCACAGAGCGCCATCTGATTAGTTTCATGTTAAATATCATTCGAATGTGCGCGTCTGGTGTGCGATACTTTAATCTGTCATGTACGCGCCGTGTCGCGGCGCCGAGCGGCGCTTCTGGTGTGCGACCTGCTTTACTTGTTTAATTTTGGTTAGAATAAAAGCAGTTATTAATTGTTTTAAACCCATTTTAGGGTCAATATTATTAGCTCCCTTAAGCAATATTTATTTTGGACTTTCTACAGAACAATCCACAGTTATACAATGACTTGCCTAATTACCCTAACTTAACCTAATTAACCTAGTTAAGCCTTTAAATGTCACTTTAAGCTGTATATAAGTGTCTTGAAAATTATACAGCGAAATATTATTTACTGTCATCATGGCAAAGATAAAACAAATGAGTTATTAGAAATGAGTTATTAAAACTATACGTTTATAAATGTTGAATAAATCTTTCTGTTAAACAGAAACTTGGGAAGATAAAATATACAGGGGGGTTAATAATTCAGGAGGGCTAATAACTCTGACTTCAACTGTATTTACAATGGAAAATGTACAAAATATCTTGATGACACATAATCTTTGCTTAATATTCAAATGATTTTTGGCATAAAAAAATCAATAATTTTGAAACATAAAATGTATGTCACCCAATATAACCGTGCAACTGGTATTTTGCTCCAGGGTCACATATTTGCAAAACAAACAACATCTAAAGGGGAATGTGGGTCAAACCAAGATAAGAACTGCATCTAAAATCACACACTTCCCTACTATATAGTACATGTAAAACAGAATATTGAGCAAGTAGCATGTCCAAATTCATAGTTTTTAAAAAACAGTAGGTAAGATGTACCCGGATGATCTACTACTTCCAACGAGATTCTAAAATGTGCATCCAACGAATGCTACGCTATCCTATAACACCAAGCGAGAGAATTCATGAATGGGAGAAGTGATGCAGATCACGTGATAAAGACAAATGGCAGATGTAGTATGTCCCCATAGATATATACATTAGATGTCGCCTACCCTGTTGTTGTCTATTGGACAGAATGCGTCAATAGCGCCGCCATCTTGGTACAGGGTAGCGTTACTTTGAAATGAATGCAGGACCAAGGTACAGTGGAGGACTGTGGTCATCCAAAGCCAGGGACATACACATATACACGTATATCTATGATCGGGAGTTTTCCTGGATGTTAGTATGCAATTTTTTTTTTCTAATTACGAAAATTATAATTTTACATCACTTTTCTACATTGATGGATCAGAGATCGCACGGGCATTCCTGACAAAAAGCTTGTGTTTGTGTGTACAGAAATGTACTATTCACCCTTCCTGTTAAATTTGATCTAATCATGTCCTGAAGCACAGCTCCTCTACTGCTTTCACTTCTCAGACTGACGGAGGGAGCGATTCGTTTGTGAATGAATCCCACGAACGACTGTTTCACTAACGTTAGCCGACAATAATACAAGTTTCTGGCAGCGCAGCATCTCGTTGTCATATTTCTTTTGCATTGTTTGCTGATTTTATTCAACAAAACTAGCATAAGCCGAGTGTTTAGTGCGAGTAGGAGCTGCTTTGCCGTATGCTGAATGCAGTAAGTGACTGTTTTCATCAATAACGTTACCTGATTAGCACAAAAGTTCAGAACATACAAAAACGTAAAAAAACGTAATATTACCTATGAAATGTTCTGCTATGAAAATTTTCTTTGTTTGCTCGTTACTACACCCGTAGACAGCGCTAAAGTCCCGCATCTTCACGTAATAACACTGTCTTGGCTAGTGCGGTTGAATGACATTTGTCCTGAGAGCACTGTACCAATGTGGCGGCGCCATTGACGCATGCTCAGGGTCCCTATGTGATATCTAGTGTATATATCTATGGTATGTCCCAATTTCATTCATATTACACTGTGTAAAAATTCTAATTCAAATGTAGTACCAGAGTAGCAGGCGATTTAGAAGTATATATTGTTGTAATGTGGTGCACTGGGTAGCTGTCGCCTCACAGCAAGAAGGTCGCTGGTTCGAGCCTTGGCTGGGTCACTTGGCATTTCTATGTGGAGTTTGCATGTTCACCTCGTGTTGGCGTGGGTTTCCTTTGGATCCTCCACCACAGTCCAAACACATGCGCAGGGCCCGAAATTGCGACCATTGCGGTCACATATGCGCCCGAAATTTAAGCCATGTGACCTCATAATATATATTGGGAGCATTCGTGCGACTGCATATAATGGTTGTAGTACGACCTGTTTTGGTTTTTTTCTAAAAACGTGGTAAAATCGGTCTTCCCTGCCGCTATATTGGTTCATATTAGCTGTCAATCACTCAAGACTTTCCGCTGTCAGATGACCGGGAGGGAGCTTTTGTGACCGCGGGGAATGCAAACGGCTGAAGAGTGAAAAGTACACTGACTCTCGATGCGTTGCATGCACTGAGTGTTCAGCCAACACAATCTCACGGCAATTCGTAACATTGTCATACGTTTCCTCGTGAGATCAGGCTGCAACAGCGCAAATGTCCGCTAAAACAACATCGCCAAAGAAGCTTGCTGAGTTTAAACTGATGCGGGTTATAACAAAGAACAGTATTGCACCAGTGGTCATCGGGAGAATCCTGCTCTGACCCCCTCATATTGGGCCTAAGGGTGTCACGATCCTCCAAATCCTCGATTCGATTACATTTTCAATTCTAAAGTCACGATTTGATTCGATTTTCGATTATGAATAATTAATTAATTAATAACAAATTAATTATTAGTAGCCTACTGTTTAAACTACCTGACCTGCATGGTCTTTGTTTTACCCATAAACAAATCATACAGTAAATGAATAAAGGCAAGATACACACATAATTATCACCTGTCAATAACTTTTTTCTGCGGGACTCGTGAATAGGCAGTGATCTGTGTCGTTATAATGGCGTCGGTAAAAAAGGTGCACAACCAACAGGAACCAGCCAACAGTATCTGAGGTGTTCGCTAAAATGACTAAGTGCTTGTGTGAAAGTAAAAGATGGAAGCAGTCTACTGACCCGCTGACTGCCTTGACCCGCTGTCTCGAGCGCATGACAATGTGTGTGCGTCTGTGTCTGTGAGTGAATGAGTGTGTGACGTGGTCACGTGATGTGCGTTTTCAGCGGTAGAGAGGAAGGAGGGCTGCTCAGAAATGCTACACGCCAGTGTGGATGTTGATCGTTGTTGTTCTAAAATGCCATTTAAAAACAAAGACAGTGTAAACAGGGCCTGAGTGTGTATTTTTCGTGGGCGGATTTACAACGGGTGCGGGGCGGAGGATCGTGATGCGCCCATCGTCTATCATCCCAACCGTAATACGTACATAGCAGAGCTTGCAAACTGTGTTTTTTTTTTTTTTTGTCGACAACACGAACGTTGTCAACATAACTCACTGGAAATCCAAAATGCTTCCACACCGGCGACTTCATTGAAAGAGGAGAGGGTTTGAGTTCTGTCGACGGGTCTCCTGCTTCTGCAGTTCAACAAGCACTTCAACAAGCCTGTTATTTTCCCACTTGGCAAGCCAAGCTAACGTAACATGGGGGTGTGGCAGCATCGACGATTCTATTTTTTGATTCGATAATCGAAGTTGAGCATAAATTTCGATCGATTTCGGTGACACCCTTAATTGGGCCGGCTGACTCGCATGCTTTTCCGCAAACACAGAAAGATGTAATTCAGCGTGTAACGAGGCTGAGCATTAAAACGACACGAACCGAAACCAAAACTTTTAAAAGTGAGACTTCAGGTGTATATTAAGGTATATACTGAGGTGTATATTATTTTTCTATTTAATTACAGATGACGAAGCTTTCAGCATTGAATTGAATGATTTATTATATTATTTAGTTTGTTTTGTAGCAGAAATATTATTTATTAAATTGACATGCAAATAAAAACAATAGAACAAAATAGATATTTCTTACTACAATGCTTCATTTGTGTTTGATACAAACCATCAATTTATTTTTCATAAAGTAACAGCAGGACTTTATATAGCAGATAACTTACATTAAAGCATATTCAAGGCAGCATGATGATGATAAATATAATTCATTATTAGTATTGTGTTTGGACTGTGGGGGAAACCCAGAGGAAACCCACGCCAACAAGGGGAGAACATGCAAACTGGCTCAGCTGGAAATCTTTCTAATAGCCACAGCGCTAACCCCTGAGCCAGCAGGCTGC
>NC_141033.1:51610000-51642500 GCF_052040795.2 Danio rerio | reverse complement strand
ACAGTCCTTTAATTACATTTATAATCACCAAGTGCTTATAGCACTGCAGAGGCACAATTTAGATTGTCGAATGCTCACATTTACCCTAGAATATGACAAAAATCATATAATAATATCATATATCTAGGTTTGAATATTTATTGCTGTTTGAATTAATACTCAGGTAACCTCTATGTATTAAATTGCATTAAAAGGGAGCTATTCTGCCCCTTTTTACATGATGTAAAATAAGTCTGTGGTGTGCCTAAGAATGTGTGTGTGAGGTTTTAGCTCAAAATAACACACAAATAATGTTCTCTAACTCTCTGAAACTGACCCTGTCAGGCTCTGATCCTAATTTTGTTGTTTTGGTGACTGTCCCTTTAAATTCAAATGAGCTTTTTTCAGAAGAGGGCGGAGCTACACATGCCTGTGTCTCAATATAGTGGCAGATTCAAAAACTAATGAGGCAGAGATGGTCACTAGTGGGTTGGGCTTCCCCCTCTGATGACACGTACAATAGGGGAATGTCAATCAAAGTGTTTCTGCAGACTGTTTTGATCAAATGTCATTATAAAAAAATACAATTACTAGATTTTAACTATTAGAAGCTGGTTATATTCACACACTGCTGACACACAACTGTGTTTAAACCCTTTATGAAGGTGTTTTTTGCATAATAGCTCCCCTTTAATAGAGCATGTGTCCAGCTTTGTTGCAGTTGTTGTGGTGTGTGTGTGTGTGTGTTTATTGAGGAGATGATGCTTGTTGTGCTCTGCACTGATCCAGCATGTTGAAACTCTCTCTCAGCGTCCTGACTTTGCGGCGCTGCTCTCCTGTCAGAGCCGGTTTGCATGATGGGAAGGTTTGCAGTGACCCCTGTGCTGAAGAGAAGCGCAGTGTTCAGCTGTTTCTGCCCTGCGCATCACAGGTCTGCACTGCATTACAAAGTGCAATGTGAAAAACATACTATAAATGCATTGTGCTTCATCATGCAGTTCTTATAATGCTGAATATTAAGTATTAATGATTATATACTTGGGCTGCACAATATATCGTTTCAGCATCGATATCGCAATGTGCGAGTCTGCAATAGTCACATCGCAGGGATGTGCAATGTTGTTGGGATTATAGTTGACCAGATATTACAGTTAACATCATAGTATAGCAATTTCATATTTTATATATATTTTTATATTATATTATTTTTATATAACTTATATTATTTGCATGTGTTTCTAAAACCTGACTATAAGAATTGACTATAAGAATTCGAAGCAAATGTTTGTAGCTTAAATGGCTAAGTTTCAGCAGGGTGTTTTCACACCTCTACTTTGGAAAAAGTCAGGAAAGTGGGCGTGTCCAGCTCTGTTTAGGGGGAGTGTCGGATGAGGGGAAGAGGGAAGGTCTGTAAAAATTTGCATAAAAATGGGAGTGTCAGTTTGGGCACGCGCTGATTTTCACAGAGGCAAAACAAACACACAGACGCAGGGGAGAAAGACAGTGACTGTGTTTACATGGACATCAGTAATCAAATTATTTGACAAATTATTAAATGGTGGACTTTAACTGCAGTTTGGCACTTTCATTCAGGAACTTCATTCACGCCCTTCGTGACAAACGAGATATTGGATTGGAGGAACTGCTCTAAGCGTGTATTTTTTATGCAATGTTTGTTACTGGACGGCGAATGAGAGAAAAAAAACCTCAGCATTTCCCATAAACTTAGATGCACTCGGCAGGTAGCGTCAGAAAGCCGTGTGTGTTATTCCGGTCACAAAATGCGGTAAAAACCCTACACGCCCAGTAATTTGGTTGTGGTGCTAACATGTTTACACTCAGTGCAATAGTTAGTTGGATACGAACTAACTTTACCATCTGAATAAACAAAGAGCACTGGTCGCTCACCTACCAAATCTGTAGAGACAGGACAATCAACAGCAACTAGAGCCGCATCTTTATTAAGAGGAGACGAGCAGCAAATCCAGATCTCAACATTTCCAGATGAGAAAAGCTCTCGGGTAAACAATGATCCTTAGGCACATTGTTTTTGTGCATCGCGTGCACTGTAATCCACACGTGAGGCTAGCTGTGCTCTCGTAGAGAGAAAATGAAAACAAAACCTTCACTGTAGCAAATTAGAAAAACAAACACTGTCACGTCAAGCACGTCTAAACACTGTAACATTATTGAATATTGATAAAGTGGCACAATAGAGCGCGCTGAATGATTTGGACCAAGCCTTACTCATGCATTTGGAGATGTAATACAGTACTCCCAGGTACAGACGTCCAGTCCACACGCTTGAATACACGTATGTATATATATATATATATATATATATATATATATATATATATATATATATATATATATATATATATATATACATACACACATATATATATATATATATATATATATATATATGTATATATATGTATACATATATATATATATATACATATATATATATATATATATATGTGTGTGTATATATATATATATACATACGTGTATTCAAGCGTGTGGACTGGACGTCTGTACCTGGGAGTACTGTATTACATCTCCAAATGCATGAGTAAGGCTTGGTCCAAATCATTCAGCGCGCTCTATTGTGCCACTTCATCAATATTCAATAATACATAATAATAATTAATTAAACATAAATAAACATACATATATATATAGAAATGTGGAATCTGAAGTATAAAAAATGAACAAAGGTGGAATTAATTTATAAAAATAAATTATATAAATTATTCTATTCTATTCTATTATTTATTCATATTATTTATTCATATATATATGTATGTATATATATATATATATATATATATATATATATATATATATATATATATATATATATATATATATATATATGTATATATATATGAGCAATTCCATGAAAATGTCAACCTTATCATGAAAAAATAAACTTTTGATCAAAATAACAAAACCTATTTAAATTTGCTCATTAAGGTCTATATTTTATTGTATTGATGTGCTCTTGTTAAATTTTTAATGAAATTGGTTTGTTTGTCCATGAAATATGAGGATTGTGCCAATGGTAAATTTCATTATAATCCAACCACATTTCGTGCTTTAGAATAAGGGATTAAAGACTCACCTTTTCCATGCTTTATGTTAACAGTAATCATTCTGCAGAAGGATTGGAGTCTGTAGTATAAATAATTACCCTTACTTTTTCATAACATTACTGCCCTTTTGATTTATGACCTACATATTTAAGACATCACGCAGCTTCGGTCACGTGTCACGTCCGTAACGATTTAATGAAAAAGTTTATACTGTGGAATAAATATTATAACAAATAAAATGAAACTTTGTATACAAAGCCAAAATATGTCCATACTAATTATGATCGCCAATTCATCTCAGGTCTTTGCTCTAAACAACCACAATTTTGCGTTACGGACGTGACCATTTTTGAACTCCTTATTAATATAAGCCAATGACTAGCGCATATTTGTTCATTAAGATGCTGCATTACAATTACTGACTTACATTACATAACATCCATATGTTATATCAAGAACTGAACATTTCATTTAACTATAAACCACTTTAGTAACATTTCAGAAATAAATGTTTAATAAGAAAACAACATTTTACATATTGCCATAATTGGCCATAATGACTTAACCTATTTCCTCCGTCTTACTTGCGGTTCATGTGCGCACGCGCTGCCTATAGTGAAAGATAATGACAATGAACCATAAGGCTTTGAACCTATACATTTTGTAAAGTATAGGCTAAGCATATAACAATTTTGTTATTTACATGTGATACTGCATTAATTTGCATACATGTTTTATAAGCTGTAAAATGAAAGCATCAGTTTGGTGCGAAGTTATAAAATATTTGTCTTTGTTTGATTTGTAGATTAGGCTATTTAAAATGTATATAAGAACTATTAATAGCTGTTTTTTTCCAAATGGAAAAAAGGGTGGTTTGTTGATTGTAGTCTGCACTAAATCATGATTATGCCTAGTTGAGTTTATGACGCGGCTCCAGGCAGCACAGACGACCAGGATCAGCGCTGGTTCGTCAACTCCTGTGTCAAACTGTGGCCAGAATATCCTTCTTTCATTTTGCTTTTTTGGCAAAAAACATATGTAAGCACGTGTGTTTGCACGTGTTACTGTCATGCGAGTTAACAAATATGTGTTGCTCATAAAAGCCGATCACAACGAACGCGCTTCTTCATTCCAGAGACGTGAGGCGCTCCGCAATGCATTTTATGTTGACAAGAAGAAAAGGAGCACGGTGCTCTTTTGAATGTCACTATAGATAACAACTGAATCAGCTGGTCTATTGTGCGCGAGTGTTGCTGTCAATGTTTTCATAATTTAAATTTTTAAATAACATTATGAAATTCAAGATTTGTAAAGTCATACAACTTTGGATGACTTAAAACAACGACCACAAGTCTCTCCGTCATTAAAAAGTTCGCCGTAGTCATCTTGACACTGCTGTCACCTCCAAGGAAACCCCGCCTCTGCTTTCGTTTGATTGAAGAATGAAAGACGCCACTGAGGTAACATGCTTTTCTTCTGGAGCGCACAAAGCGCTCAATGACAAAACGCGAGGCGCGCAAGGCGCATAATCAATAGCCTCCATGCATTTGGTCTTTTCCCACTGCTCAAAATGCGCACGCCGCGGGTCAGGCCACAGCGGAGTTTTCGTTTCATGCAGAGCATAAATATGTTTTTTATTTCATTAATTAAATAACTATTTATGAAGATAAATTATCAAAGCGACACAATTCATTTTCCAAGCCCTTTATCCAAAATCTAAGCACTTTCAAAGCTTAAAAATTGGCTATAGCCTACATTAAAATTGAAACATTTTCAAAGATTTCCAGCACCCGGCAAATGCGCTTGAGTGCTTATAAAAATTATTTTAATAAGAATAAGAATAAAATAAGAATAAAATCTTGATATTGATCTAAGCTTTAACTACATTATATGAGTATTAAATTTGTTAGAAAATCGATAGGACCTGCAGCTGTAAATATTTAATTCAATATTTTACACAATCGGTTATGAACTATAGCCTAAAAATATAAACATTATAGTCATCCATCGTACATGCCTACAACCAATGACTATTTTCTGCTTGTTTAACATAGCCTACACAAAACCTTTCTTAAGTTATAAAGTTTTCTCTCTCACCCTGGTGCGTATGAACTTTTTGCAACCTGTCCTGAAGTGACTGCCGACGAGAAAAAGAAAGCAAGCGCGAGTGGAGAAATTAAATTATTTATTCCATCAACTAACACGTTAACTAGAATAAACTAAAATAAACTTTGTCAAATATAATATTGCCATATCTGTGACAAAACTAGATTTTAAATATTCTCCACGTAGACAAGGTCTTGCGCAACAGTCGGGCAATGATTTAATTCAAGTTTGTCTGGAAACACTAACTTTAGGAGCCTGCTAAACATAGGCCCATTATAGCTGATTGTTTATTATAAATTCTATATTATTCAGAGTATAAAAGCACCATGTTAGCATGCAACATTGTTACCGAATTGAGTTTTGAACATTCGAACGTGCGTTAACCTTTAACAACACACATGCCATAATACGAATTAAATATAACAAGGTGATATCTATTTAAGTTTGATTAATTGTGCAACCTTACCATTCAGATGTCTCAGAGGTTAAAGTTTATTGGTTTACACACCCAACAGATATCCACAAATAGGTCTTTGGTCAAGTTTTGAAAGCATTTATCTGATTTTCATAATGTGTCAACTGTCAATTTCAGAGCAGTCACGTCCGTAACGAAGACAAGTCACGTCCGTAAAGATAGTTTTTCCTCATTAATGCAAAAATGAAAAACTAAATAAAATTAATTATATATGTCCCATGCAGAGCCAACCCTTATCCTTTTGACTGTTATATATTTTTTTGGCTTCTGCATTTTCATTCACAGAATTTTCACAAAGTATGTCAACTCACAAAACTCATGTCTTTTTTTTGTCACGTCCGTAACGCATTCATTTTGCCGTCATTTTAAATATAAAACACCTGCATAGACTGATATTTTTTTGATGCCTGAACTCCATGGTTAAGGGGTAAGAAAAATATAAACATATATTTCAATATACTGTTAACATATACCTTCTCTGAGAATATACGTTTCATTTTTTTACTGCAAATGTCACGTCCATAACGCTGGAATCAGCCATATATATATGTATATGTATATATATATATATATATATATATATATATATATATATATATATATATATATATATATATATATATATATATATATATATATGTATATATATATATGTATATGTATATATATATATATATATATATATATATATATATATATATATATATATATATATATGTATATGTATATATATATATATATATATATATATATATATATATATATGTATATATACATATATATATATGAATAAATAATATGAATAAATAATAGAATAGAATAGAATAATTTATATAATTTATTTTTATAAATTAATTCCAGCTTTGTTCATTTTTTATACTTCAGATTCCACATTTCTACAAAATTAAAAATCTTTATAATTTTTATGACCCCTTACATTTTATTTTTATAGGTTTTTTTTAACCCAAAGCCTCTCTCTATAGAAGTTTAAGGGACTTTACTGCACCATAACAAAATAATAATAAGCAAACTCAAACAGCTCTTCAACAACTCCTGTTAAATGACACAAACACAGAAAAAAGAAGTCCTGACAAACAGAATCTGCACAATATCTGCTACTAATAGCAATGCTTACGATAACAAAAGCCAGTTTAATTACCGCTCTCCATAAGCAGACACATTACCGCAGAAAAACAGCACTAAACAGCTTGATAAATAATGAATGGCTGAATGCCAGAATGAGCTAATGCTTTCCTCTTCACGCTTTACTTCAGGTTAAATAAAGACATCACCGTCTATTATCTGAGAATATAAAACAACACACACAAGCAATATGCACGCGGCTGGACACGCCTTCACTAGTTTTCTGCTTTCAATCAAACTTCAAGGGCCGTTGTTTTAACCTTGAGGTGATGCTGATGCCGATCATTGCGTTTCTCACAGCTGTGGAGAAGAAAATAAAACTGAAGGAGAGAGTGTAAGCAGATATCAGCGTCTACGCTTTCAGAAATGCTCATATTTCTGCTTCAGCGGAGCAGTTCAAGGTCTACACTGTAAAAATATCCGTTAATTAAAAGTTTCTGCACTTTGTTAAGTGTTTCCGTTCATTTTCCTTCAGCGTAGTCCCTTATTTATCAGTGGTCGCCACAGCGGAATGAACCGCCAACTAATCCAGCACACCAATCACAGCCGCAACCCAGTGCTGGGAAACACCCATACACTCTCACATTCACACACAGACTCATACACTACAGACAATGTAGCTTACCCAGTTCCCCTATAGCACATGTGTTTGGACTGTGGGGGAAACCAGAGCACCCGGAGGAAACCCACGCCAACATGAGGAGAACAAGCAAACTCCACACAGAAATGCCAACTGATCCAGCTGAGGCTCGAACCAGAACCTTCTTGCTTTGCGGTCACAGTGCTGACCAGTGTAGAGAGAGCAGAGATTAAACCAGGGAGCTAAACATGCACATCTTGTTGACTGAACTTGAGAAATTAAAGTTCATCATGTGTTGTTTTTATAGTCAGGAGTAAAGGCGAGTTAGTGAAATAAAACTGATATCTTGATTGTTTGGTGCAAATGTCAGATTTAATGAAAAGAAAAGGGTACGAGGTACTACTAATATGAAGCATTGCATTTCTGTGGTATTTCATTTAGAAAACTGATTTTATTTATTTATTTATTTATTAAATAAATAAAAGCTTCTTATTTTTTATTACTTCAAGATGAACAAATTAGCAGATATATTAGTATTATTACTCTAAAATCTATTTATTATGGAAGCTGATTATTTTCCAGTACTATTAAAATATATATTTATTTTACATCATATATTATAAACTTATTATTACACTGAATTGTTTATTTAAAGAATAAAATCATTAAATTATTATTTAAATATTATTAAATTATTTTATTATTAAAAAAGAAAATTATTAATGAAATTAAAAATGTTTTACTCTATTTTATATTTAACCGTTTTATTTCAATATTTTTATTGTTTAGCCTAAGTTAACATTTTTATTGTTAACTTTTATTTAGAAAAAAATCTAAATAAAATATTAATTATTGCATAAATTACATTACTCCAACCTTAATTTTATGTTACAGTATTACAGCATTATTACAATACATTTATTGCCTAGCCTTTCAAATACATTGTTTATACTTCATTTTTATCAAATAAATGGTTAAATATATAAATATAAACATCTTTT
Source organism: Danio rerio (assembly GCF_052040795.2). Classification (NCBI taxonomy): domain Eukaryota; kingdom Metazoa; phylum Chordata; class Actinopteri; order Cypriniformes; family Danionidae; genus Danio; species Danio rerio. The sequence continues at coordinate 51,634,112 of NC_141033.1, read as the reverse complement.
AAATTGTGATTTTACATGTGAATGAGTGTGTATGGGTGTTTCCCAGTGATGGATTGCAGCTGGAATGCCATCCACTGTGTAAAACATATACTGGATAAGTTGGCGGTTCATTCGGCTGTGGCGACCCCAGATTAATAAAGGGACAAAGCCGAAAAGAAAATGAATGAATGAATGAATGAAGAAAAACATAAAATACATTTTACAAATTACAAATTAAATAAATGAATTAAAATAAAAAATAACAAAATATTTCAACAATAATTTTTTTAAAAATAAAATAAATAAATAAATAAAAATAAATAGAATAATTAGAATAATCATAAAAATTAAACATAATAAACGTAAAAAATAATCATAATAATACAATAGTATATAATAAAATAATAAAAAGTTATTAATTAATTAATTAGTTAATATAAAAGTAAATGAATTTAAATTAAGTATAAAATATTTAAACAATTAAAAAATAAATAAATATAAAAAATAAACAAATAAAATACTGTAATAACGTTTAACCTGAATTTAACTTTATTGCAATAACATATATTAGTTATATATAATAGTTAAATATAATATTTAAATATAATAGTTATATATAATATAATATTATTAGGTCTTGGAAACAGATTGCCAGCCATGCAACTGACGGGTTTCTTCTGAATGGCTTGTGTTTGTTTGGGGCGAGAGCCAAAGTGGCCCTTCACACAGACACACACACACACACACACACACAGACACACACACACACACACACACACACACACACACACACACACACACACACACACACACAGGTCCAAACGGCCCCTTCACACACACTGGTCCTTCACACACTCCTGCTTTCATCTGCGGCTCATAACTCAGCCTCTCAGCGGGAAACTCCACCACAAGCTGACACTCCAATCATCAACAGACTTGAACCTGCTCTGTAATAAAACCAGCTCTCTATGACCTGTGACCAACACTGCTGGACATCTAACAGACACTTTATCGAGGAGATCACACACTTTCAGATTGTAGGACGATAACCGGATTCAAGGTTTACTTTGGTTTGGAAAACTCAAGCTTTTAAAACCCTTAAAATGTCCTGTTATACCATTCCTACAGTATACAGCTCAAGTCAGAATTATATATAAATGCAAAAAGGGAAATAATATTAGAGAAGCACCAAATTCAGTCACTGAACAACAAACAACATATTCAATTCCCAGAACACTGACATAAAGGAAACGCAGCGCACAGCTTTAGTTGCCATGTACATGATGATGGATGATATACTGATGGAGAAAGCGTCATGTTTACAGCATGCTCGCGACACGCTCTTCTCTGTGGGTGGTGAGACTCATGAAGAAACCCAGACGGAGGAAGCATGAACGTTCTGAAGTCTACAGAAACACGCTGCAGGCTAAACTCCAACGCAAGTACAAATGAAGAGAGTATTTGTCTGTGTGTGTGTTTGCTCCTTCAGTCCCCAGTGTCCGTTCGCTGGGTTATTAGCGCATTTATAAAAAAAAGGAAGCACTTTTTCTGTATAATTAGCACTGCTAAATGTGTAAATGCATACTAGCATAGTGCGTGTCATATTTAATAAGTAAGAAAAAATAATAGTAGAAATTAAATTAAACTGCAATTATGCGATTTCAAAAGCCCCTTTCACACAGTGATACCGGTAAATATCTGGAAAATTTCCGGAACGACTTTACCGGTATATTGAAAAAAGCGCTGTTCACACAGACGAGGACGTTACGGAAATTTTCCGGAAAAGAGCATTCACACATCCACTCCAAATACCGGTAAATTCTGACATCATTAACCACAAATGAGCTTTAAACGGCTGCGCTTGTATTTGTAAACATTTGACTAAATTACAAACTCTGTGGATGATCAATATTGTGAACAACTTTCGCAGGATCACTTTCGCATGTCGAGATGTTCATAATATGTGCGTGTGCTGGCGCTCACAGGCTGTTTCACAGGCACACGCAAAGCTTGAAGGTAAACAAACAACGGCTTATCATAAGCATCTCATCGATGATTATTTACACAGTTGGCATTAAGAAGAACATATAAACGTGATCTGACTAACTTCTAGCAGCTAAATGTGTCTGGAAAAATATTCAAAGGCTTTTATTCTCACAAACCGCGCGGACGTAAATGCGTCTGACTGTTGTGATTGGCTAAAGCAGACGTCTCACGTCAGCACGTTCTAGATGTGCACGCGCTTATTACGGCAATCTTCCTTCTGCATTCACACAGCGCAGCATTCCGGCAAATTACCGGTAATGTTACAACTTCTCTTTCCGGAAAATAACCAGAATGAATTTACCGGTATTTTCAAAAAGGACCTGTTCACACATACAATCTTTCCGGAAAATTGCCGGCTAATCTCAGCCTTTGCATTGTCCAAAAAAAATATTACAAAAATCTGAACGACAAAACTAGCCATACGGGTGCTTTTAAAAAAAATTATATTCGTACATTCATTCACTTTCCTTCAGCTTAGTCTCAATTTTAGAAGTTGCCACAGTGGATTGAACTTCCAATTTTTAGGTTTTACGCAGCGGATGCCCTTCCAGCTGCAACCCAGTACTGGGAAACACCCACCCACACACACACACACACACACACACTCATACACTACAGCCAATTGTGTTTACCCAATTCACCTATAGCGCATGTGTTTGGACTAGGGTGGAAACCGGAGCATCCGGAAGAAACCCATCATGGAGAGAAACCCATCATGGATCATGGAGAGAACATGCAAACTCCACACTGAAATGCCAACTGACCCAGCTGAGGCTCAAACCAGTGACTGCTGTGAGGCTACAGAGTAAAGATAAGACAATATTTGTCTGAGATGCAACTATTTGTCTATCTGGTATATGAAAAGATTGCTTTTATAGTGGAATATATATATATATATATATATATATATATATATATATATATATATATATATATATATATATATATATATATATATATATAAAAAAAATTATTTTTTTTTTTACTAGTGCTGTCATAATTTGTTTGTTAACGCATGCAATTAATTTTAAATATTTAACGCGTTAAAAAAAAATGTACGCAATAGCAGTTTTTTTTCTGTTGTGGCCGACGTGTGTTCAACATGCATAGAAATACGGATAAGACCAAGGAAGCGCTTTTAGAAGCGTTTTCTCCAGGGTTTTATGCAATTTCAGGTGTTTCATTTGTAACTTTCAACTTGTTTTAATGGAATTTGATAGCGCATGGCGACTGGAAAGAAAAACCTTCGCATTTTGTGACTCGTTGGTCCTATAAGATAATCAAAAATCTATGTTTACATGGTAGACTCTTAATAAGAGTGTTATCTTAATCATAGTAAAATCTGAGTATTGGTGTCCATGTAAATGAAGTGCGAGATGAAGTCGCGAGCTGTCAAAAACAGCGCATTCCTTTGCCTTTCAGCATGAGCCCTCCAATGTTTCATTAAGTTTGACGTGTTTCACCCTTAAACGCAACTTTTGTAAAGCGTCTGCTTTATAAATTTTTGACATTATTTAATTCATGTGTGTATACTTGTATTTCGTTCAGTACTTAGAGGAGGAGGAGCAACAGAGACAGAACCCTCTTGTCCTGCTGCTTGGGGATGAACTAAACTGCTCTCAGACGTTTGTTGTTGGAGGAGTGGCACTAAACTCATGGATTTAAATAAAGCATTACCAATGTATTAAAAAGCTGTGTTTTATTAACATATAAAGATGACTACTACTACTATAATAATAATGATAATAATAATAACAATTTATTATTATATAGTGGTTAAGCCCCTTTTTAGTCAAAATAACCCAACAAATTAGTTATTTTTGTAACCCAAATTGTTGGGTTGACCTTAACAACCCAATAGATTGGGTTAAAACCCGGAAGCTGAAATTAGCTGACAAAAGCTCAAAGTTATCCAGTTTTCCCCACAATTAAAGTTGACAGGTGCTAACATTGTCTTAACTGATGCTCAACACACACAAATCTGTTAATATAAAAAAAAAAGTTCTCCAGGGTGTCCTGAACCTTTAAAATGACACAAACCCAAACCAAAACTTTTCAAAGTGAGATTTTTTTTCCTTTCTTTAGTCCGTTGTTTCTTGAGATGTATATTATTTTTCTATTTAGTTACTGATGACTGCTTTACGAAGACCCAAAAGGGACGTGATAGTGGAGAAAAGAAATGGGAGAAAAAAGAAAAAAAACGAGTGATAGGCAAACATATTTTTGAAAGTTTTTGCGTTCCCTCACAAATATGTTTCAAGAGTTCACACTTAGCTGATGATTTATAAAAGCTTGTTTGGCATGCTGTCCCGGGAGAGAGCCCCGAGCTCAAGGACTCTTCGAGTCCGGGGCTTCCTCCCATTTGGCAGAGCGAGAGGGGAGCCTGAGCTCGGTGGATCTCAGAAGTCCTCTGCTGCGGTAGCTAAGGGAACACAAGGGTTGGATAAATGCTTGGTTTTTATGTATATTGAACGTCTTTGGATGGTGGGAGGAAAACGGAGCACCCGGGGAAAACCCACGCGGACACGGGGAGAACATACAAACTCCTCACAGAAACACTCACCGGTCCTGGGGCCCAGGGGCCTCATGTACGAAGACTTGCGTGGAAATCTTACTAAAACATTGCGTACGCACAAAGCAGTAAATGTGCGTACGCAGAAAAAAATTCAGATGTATGAAACACTGCGTACGCCGAATCTCACGCATATTCTTTTGTACATCTGAATGAACGTAAAACTGAGCGCAACATGCACGAGCACAAAACCCCTCCCTGCCTCCTCCCCCGTATGAATATGCTAATGACTATGCTAATGGCAAAACCCAATGAAAAAGCAATGGAAAAAGCAAGCAAAAAGAGAAACTTCGAACAGAATGTGAATTGGAGGTGCTGCTTTCGGAGGTAGACCGGAGAAAAGCGGTGTTATTTGCAAGTTTGTTCTTTGGAATTAACAACAAAAGAAAAAAACAGAGTGGAAGAGTTTAGCTGATGCGGTCAACACAGTTGGGTCTGAACATATCGCAGTGAGTGCATTAAAAAAAAAAACAAATAGTGTGGTTTATACCTGTAAAATGTTGCAAGACGCCTAACAGTCTCAGTGGCGCGCTTGAAGACGCTTGTGATCATGAATTGATACGTTCGAGCATGAACTCGGCTCGAATCCAGCGTCTGATGAATTCTTTCTTGTTTTTTCCCCCGCTACATATCAGATTTTGCCAACTATTTATCACGAGAAAGACAAGTAGGCATCATCAATAAGTTCATATCAATAAGCATCATATTTTATTTGCACATTTATTGAATGGAAATGTTTCTGATTCATGCAAATTCATCTTCAGATAGTGTCTTTATAGCAATGTGCGTGCAGTAGATCGCTCAGATTACATTGGGAAAACAGGCGACTGCTGCAAATTGTGCTTTAATGTTTAGCTGGTCAACTGTATGGTATGGAAACCTTATATACCTGCTGAACCCGTCTCATACAGCTGCCATTGCAAGGCTCAGACACTTTGTAGAGAGGAATTTAACACAACTGCCTCTAGGAGTCGCCAATGGAAATAAAACAGACACGCACAAAAAATGTGCGCACGCCTGCCAGAAAGCTGCCGTGAAGCTGCGCACATTCCCACGTTCAGTTCATTGTTAGTAAATCCAAACGTGAGCGATTCTGAGCGTGAAACCTGGCGTACGCAAAGTTTTTGTGCGTACGCAGTGTTGATACATGAGGCCCCAGGGCTGGCGGTGTTCTTGCTGTGGGGCTCGCAGTGCTAACCACTGGGCCGCCGTGCCGCCCAGTCAGAGGTAAAAGAGGAGGAGGGGGGTTTCTTCCAAATGAAGATAAAGTGAATTGAAAACTGTGGTTATTTAAAGTAGCTTAGGTCGAGACCAGCCGTGATAAATCATAAGCACGTGATCCTCTCGAAATTAGTTTATGAATAAACTTCACTTTATGTTCCTTCGCAAAACTGTTGTTCGACAAACAATTCACTTCATGCATGACAACCCGCCTCCTGTTTTTGCCGGGATTGTCCCATATTTTACCATTATTTAATTTTATTAGCCATTTTCTTATATTTCTCTCATATTTTTCAATCTTGAAAGCATGTTGAAAATAATATAAACATGTCTGAATTCACTTTCTTTCCATTAAGCTGTGGGTCGATCAGCGCCCCTCATATGCAACCTCTGAATGGAGCACCGGTGCTACAAAGTAAAAAAGTTGATTTTGAGCCCCGTCACCTATCGGATATTTTTCCAGAAGCAGACAAAATAAAAGCAGACTTGTGGTAAGCCAAGGACAAGGAGAACTTCTGATAAAAGAAAAGCAAAGTTTTGAAGCCAAAGTAGATCCTTCATCCTCCCCGTAACATGTCAAGTGTTCGCCCTTGCCCTGGAGCAGCTGGAACCATCCCTCAAATCCCAGATGCCTTGCTTCTCCAGAAAATAGAAATGGGCTGTTAGCAGAGCCATCTATCCTGTGTCCAAATGAAATTGCTGGCCAGTAGCCCATAATAAAGCACTCGTCCCTGAAGACGCGGCCCTTTTTCCTGGTGCACATGACGGACTTTCCAGGACACTTGTTGATAGGGAGCACGTTTCACAGCGTGGAGCATTTAGAAGAGAAACACTCTACAGTATGTAGTGCTTTTCAACTGCAGTCAGACACGTGATCAGCTAAGAGCAAAAAACTATACAAAGTGTCTAGACTGTAAATAAAATTAATAATAATAATAATAATAATAATAATAATAATAATAATAATAATAATAATAATATTACAAAAATATTATAATAATTATGATTATTAATAATTATTATAATTATCATAATTACAATTATTATTCATATTCTAATTAATAACTATAATAATCACAAGAATGAAAATAATTATAATAAATAATAATATTGCTATTACTATTATTATTATTATTATTATTATTGGAAAAATACTAAAATATTATTATTAAAATTTTACTATGGTATTATTTTATACTACTATTACTATTATTAAAAATATTATTATTATTTATTATTAATAATAGAAATAATAATAGTTATTATTATTATTATTATTATTATTATTATTATTATTATTATTATTATTATTACTACATTAATTTATTGATTTTTTTTTCGGCTTAGTCCCTTTATTAATCCGAGGTCCCCACACCGGAATGAACCGCCAACTTAGCTTATGTTTTACACAGCGGATGCCCTTCCAGCTACAACTCAACACTGGGAAACACCCATACGCACTCATTCACACACACATACACTACGGCCAATTTTGTTTACCAAATCACCTAAAGCGCATGTCTTTGGACTTGTGGAAGAAACTGGAGCATCCGGAGGAAACCCACGCCAACACAGGGAGAACATGCAAACTCCACACAGAAATGCCAACTGACCCAGCCGAGGCTCAAACCAGTGACCTTCTTGCTGTGAGGTGACAGCACTACCAACTGCGCCACTGCGTCACCCACCATTATATTATATATTATAGAAATATTATTAGGCAAATTATTATTAATATGATTATTATTAATCATTATTATTACTATTATAAAAATATTATTCTTATTTGTATTATTAATTATATTAATAATAACATTTATTATTATTATTATTATTATTGTTGTTGTTGTAAACAATTATTATTATTATTATTATTATTATTATTATTAAAAATAACACAAAAATATTATTATAAAAATTGTACTATTGTATTATTATTATTATTATTATTATTATTATTATTAATTATTTTAATTATTATTATTTAAAATATTATTCTTATTTTATAAATATTAATAATAATAATAATAATAATAACATTAACTATTATTGTTCTGATTATATTATACATTATAAAATATTATTATTATAGATATTATTTAATATTATTAATCATTGTTAATGCTATTATTAAATATAATATTCTTGTTCTTAATAATAATAATAATATGAATAATAATAATAATACAGTACTAAAATATTATATTAATGAGTATTATTATTATTAGTATTAATAATAAAAAGAATAAGAATCGTATTTTTATAATATTAATAATTATACTATTAATAATAGTAAAAATAATAATAATAATAGTAATAATAATAATAATAATAATAATAATAATAATAATAATAATAATAATAATAATAATAAAATAATAATAATTATTAAAAATATTACTAAAATAGTTTTTTTTTATTTACCATGGTATTATAATTATTAAGAATATAATAGTAAAACATAAAATGCAATCCATCAATGTAAAACTATATCTAAGAGCACAATCACAGCAGTGGCTCATTGACTGAGTATCTGAATGCTCAGCTCTTCTGTTCATCTGCTGAAGTGTTTTGTGTTTGTTTCTGCGCTCTGAAGGCCAAAGAAGCACCTTTGTGGGCTTCATCAAAAAACAACCATCTGTAGTGGACAAGGTCAGATCGAGCGTTTGGCAGAGACAAAAGCCTCAGCAGGACACAATACACCAGCACCGGCACCGGCACCACACAACCACAGCCACACCCACACCGACCCACCTACTAAACTACATCCAATCAGCTCGCAGTAAAAAAAAAAAAAAGCCACGCCCACTTTTTATCACTTAACATTACGTTTCTTTAGGAACTGCATCACAATATAAAAAAAATGTTCACAGCTTCAGGTTCATGTGGAATTTATCATAAGTGCATGTGCAGATCTGAAGGCCTGAGCGATATCAGAGGACATTGAAGATGCTGAGAGCTGTGAGAGTGTTAATGTGAGTCTGCTAAAGTGCAGAGGTCACTGAGAGAAGTGCGCTTTTCACTTGTGTTTTCTCACCATCTACACTGGCTCAGGTCAGAGGAAGTGCACTTCAGTCATAACACACACAACATCACATCACGTCAACAGAGACGACTTCAAAACTCAAAAACAAGTGCTTTCGGGGAGTCTCAGGATCTCTTTTGGGGAGTTAAGTATTACAGTTTTTGGAGATTTAAAATAAAAAACAGTTTGTCAAATAAATCTTACTAAAAAAAATATATAATATGAAATAAATATTAGATTTTTACAATTGTTATTAAATAAACATAAAAATACAAGTAAAATCACCAACATTTTTGTTCAATTATTAAACCTTTTTGGATGGATGGATGGATGGATGGATGGATGGATGGATGGATGGATGGATGGATGGATGGATGGATGGATGGATGGATGGATGGATGGATGGATGGATGTTTGAAATATTTTTGTTAAAATATTTGACATTTTAAAGAAAAAAACATTCAAATTAAAATATTAATATTGAAATTGTAAGCATTAAAGATGAGAATCTAACTCAGAAACAACCTAAAACCATGTAAAAATGTATATATTTGGTAAAAACTTGCCTGTGCAATAAATTTTTACTCATTTAACTAACTTAACATATTACATAACATAACTTAACATAACTTATTTGGATATGAAAGGATATGAATATAGTATGGAAGGATATTATAGATGGTTAGGAAAGATATTATGGATGGATATGGATATTGATGTGGAAGGATATTATGGATGGATATGGATATTGATATGGAAGGAAATTATGGATGGATATGGATATTGATGTGGAAGGATATTATGGATGGATATGGATATTGATATGGAAAGATATTATGGATGGATATGGATATTGATATGGAAAGATATTATGGATGGATATGGATTTTGGTATGGAATGATATTATGGATGATATGAACAGGGAAGGATGTTATGGATGGATATGGATATTGATACGGAATGATATTATGGATGATATGAACAGGGAAGGATGTTATGGATGGATATGGATATTGATATGGATATTGATATTATGGATGGATATGGATATTGATATAGAAGGAAATAATGGATGGATATGGGAGGATATTATGGATGATATGGATGGGGAAGGATACAATGGATGGTTATATGAAAGGATATGAATATGAACATGGTTATAGAAGGATATTAAAGATGGATATGGATTGATATGGAAGGATATTATGAATGTCATGGATGGGGAAGGATATTATGGATGATGATGAATATTGATGGGAAGGATGTTATGGATGGATATGGAAAGATATTATGGAAATATATGGATGGGGAAGGATATTATGGATGGATATGGATGGGGAAGTATTTGAATGGATAGAATATAGGATATGTATATTGTGGATAGATATGGAAGGATATTATGGATGGATATGGATATTGATGGGGAAGAATATTTTGGATGGATATGGATATGGATAGGGGAAGGGTATTATGGATGGATATGAATATGAAACAATGTGAATATAAATATGGTTATAAAAGAATATTATAGATGGATATGGATTGATATGGAAGGATATTATGGATGGATATGGATGGGAAGGATATTATGGATGGACATGGATGGGGAAGGATATTAGGGATGGATTTGGATGGATGGTGAAGGCTATTATGGATGAATATGGATGGATATGGAAAGATATTATGGATAGATATGGATGGGGAAGGATTTTATGGATGGATATGGATGGATATGAAAGGATAATATAAAAGGATATGGATGGGGGAAAATAATATGGATGTATATGGATCGATATAGATGGATAGAATGTTACAGTTTATGATGGATGGATGGATAGATAGATGGATGATGGAACAAATTTAAGACCCTCAAAATACACATCATATTTATTTTTCTATAATAAATTATGCCGCATTTAATATGTAAAATATCTAAATGTCATTCTATAGACCAAATCCTCAACCATCTATATTCAACACTTTTGGTTGTAGACTTTTGTTGTAATTTTTAGTGTGCGCGCACACACGCACATACTCACACACACACACACACACAAACGTGCACACACACACACACAAATGCGCACACACACACACACACACACAAACACGCACACACACACACGCGCACACACGCGCACACACGCGCACACACGCACACACACAAACGTGCACACACACACACACACACACGCACACACACACAAACACGCACACACACACAAACACGCACACAAACACGCACACACACACACACGCGCGCACACACAATAGTTCACAACGACAGCAACTGGCAACAAAGTGTCTTCATATTTTCACTGAACTAAGCTTTATGCAAATTAGCAATGACACAATATGACGACATCCAGTGAAAATACAGCCCCAGCAGGAAAAGAGAAAAGGAAAGGAAGGAAGCAAGGACAGAAAGGATGTAAAAGTAAGAAAGAAAGGGAGGAAGGAAGGAAAGAATGGAAAAGAAGGAAAGAATGGAAAAGAAGTAGGGAGGAAGGAAGGAAGGAAGGAAGGAAGGAAGGAAGGAAGGAAGGAAGGAAGGAAGGAAGGAAGGAAGGATGAAGTGAAGGAGGCAATGACAGCCACTGGCAACAAAGTATCCAAATATTTTCACTGAGCTCAGCTTTATGCAAATTAGTAATGACACAATATGACGACATTCGATGAAATCACAGCAGCAGCAGTCAACAATAAACACCTACTGAAACTAATATGAGACCAATTCATCTATTAAACCCCTGTTAATGATCATTCCTAAAAACACAAACATACGATCATCAACGAACAGCCTTCAAAACATCTTAAGCCAGGGACAAGCTCAACTAATCTTCAACATACCTAAAATACACTTCTGAAATCCAGTTGATCTACAATCCACACCTTTTCCTACATCCACTGCTCGATTACAAGCTGTTCAATCCATCATTCTGGACAGATACTTCTCCAAAAGCATCCGAAACAGCATTGTGGAGGGCTGTGCTCCACCGTTCTGAAGTGAGGAGGGAATGAAGAACGTAGAGTTTGCTAAAATGCTCACAGCTGCCCGGCTAATCTGAGCCCCGTCACACAACGGCCTCATTATCATATGTAAAGAGACGCGAGCGGGGCGCTAGTCTGTGACATTCAACCTTACTGCCATATAAAGACCAACGACACAAAGGCTTTAAAAAAAAACTGCATTGTACTTGGACGCGGTAACATTTAGATGTGCAGAGATGTGTGTCGCACTGGAGGAATTTATGTGCATCTCAAGCAGACTCATGTTACTTTACAAAAAAGTCATTAAAACATTTGATAAACATCTTTAAACCAGATCATACGCCTTCAGTGGGTCAATGGAAAATTACTGAGAACACTTGAAAAATGAGGAAGGGAGGAAAGAAGGAATGAAGGAAGGATGAAAAATAAGGAAGGAAGGAAGAAAGAAAGAAAGAAAGAAAGAAAGAAAGAAAGAAAGAAAGAAAGAAAGAAAGAAAGAAAGAAAGAAAGTAAAATAATGAAGGAAAGAAGAACGGGAGGAACGACGGAAGGAAGGAAGGAAGGAAGAAAGAAAGAAAGAAAGAAAGAAAGAAAGTAAGAAAGAAAGAAAGAAAGAAAGAAAGAAAGAAAGAAAGAAAGAAAGAAAGAAAGAAAAAAAGAAAGAAAGAAAGAAAGAAAGAAAGAAAGAAAGAAAGAAAGAAAGAAAGAAAGAAAAAAAGAAAGAAGGAAAGGATGTAAAATAATGAAGGAAAAAAGAACGGGAGGAACGACAGAAGGAAGAAAGAAAGAAAGAAAGAAAGGAAGAAAGAAAGAAAGAAAGAAAGAAAGAAAGAAAGAAAGAAAGAAAGAAAGGAAAGAAGGAAAGAATGTAAAATAATGAAGGAAAGAAGAACGGGAGGAACGACGGAAGAAAGGAAGAAAGAAAGAAAGAAAGAAAGAAAGAAAGAAAGAAAGAAAGAAAGAAAGAAAGAAAGGATGTAAAATAATGAAGGAAAGACGAACGGGAAGAACGACGGAAGGAAGGAAGGAAGGAAGGAAGGAAGGAAAGGATGGAAAATAATAAAGTAGGACAGGAGGAAGAAAGGAAGGATAGAAAGGGATGGAAAAGAAGGAAGGAAGGAAGGAAGGAAGGAAGGAAAATAAAAAAGGGAAAAAATGGGAGGATGGATAGAAGGATAGAAAGGGATGAATAAAGAAGGAAGGAAGCCAGGATGGAAAATAATGAAGGAAAGAAGGATGAGAGGAAGGACGGAAGGAAGGAAGGAAGGAAGGAAGGAAGGAAGGAAGGAAGGAAGGAAGGGATGGAGAATAATGAAGGAAAGAAGGACAGGAATAAGGAAGGAATGTTAGAAAGGGATGGAAAAGAAGGAAGAGAGGAATTGAAAAGAAGAAAGAGAGAGAAAGAGAGAGAGAGAGGTAGGAAGGAAGAAAAGAAGCAAGGATGGAAGGAAGGAAGGAAGGAAGGAAGGAAGGAATGAAGGAATGAAGGATGTAAAGGAAAGGATAGAAAAGAAGGAAAGAAAAAAGAAATGAAAGGAAGGAAGGAAATAATTGAAAAGAATGAAAAAAGAAAAGAAAGAAAGAAAGAAAGAAAGGCAAAGGAAATGAAGAAGGAAGGACGGAAAGAAGGAAAAGCAAAGGGAAGGAAAGAAGAAAAGAAAGGAAGATGGGGGAATATGTATGGCACAAATAAAATGATAAATATAAAAGTATGTTTACCTGTTAACCCCCGTCTCTCTCCAACGTTAATTCCTGTCATCACACACTCCTGTCAAATAAACAAATGAAAGTCAATTAATATTCAAGATAATTACAAAACACATAAATAGAGATACGTTCACTCAGGGTAAACTCTGCAGTGACTCCACAAACCTCATGTGTCATACAGCTGAAGTCGGAATTAGCAGCCCTCCTGAATTTTTAGCCCCCCGTATAACTTATTTCTAAAAACTAGGGCCAGACGGAATCTGTGGATGTTTTTTTTTTTTTTTTTTTTGCTATTTCTTAAGCTAAAAATCTGTGGAATTCTGGGGAAAATCTGCAGAATTCTGTGCGCACATTTTCCATGTGGGCCAACTAATAACTCCATGCCATGATAACAGCACATAATATTAGACTAGCTATTCTTCAAGATACTAGTATTCAGCTTAAAGTGACACTTAAAGGCTTAACTTGGTTAATGAGGTTAAGTTAATAAGTTGCCCAATGACTAAGGGCAAGTCATTGTATAACAGTGGTTTGTTCTGTAGACAATCCAAAACAAATATTACTTAAGGGGCTAATAATATTGACCTTAAAATGGATTAAAAAAATTAAAAACTGCTTTTATTCTAGCCAAAATAAAACAAATAAGACTTTCTCCAGAAGAAAAAATATTATAGGAAATACTGTGAAAATTTCCTGAATCTGCTCAACATCATTTGGGAAATATTTGAGAAAGAATATTGATTATGACTCCCATTATTTTAGCAAAGCATCATGGGACATATGCGCATACTCCCATCTCAGCTCCTCTTCAGCATCTGCACGGCTCGGGAAAAAAATCCAATAATGGAGTGTTTGAGTGGAAGGAAATGGCTGAGCTTAATTACGCTGGATTGGTCTAAGTGTGGCCTTCCCTTCAGAAGGTTTCTCTTTGATCCGTGGCGCAGGGTTGAGGACAGCATGCCATTTTACTCTCTATTTTAGGGGCTTATTTGGGGAAAGATGGACTCCAGAGGGCCTCTGCTGAAATAACTGGCACTCACAGCCACTTGAGGAGGACCTGGAGGAGAGCGGCGTAATTCACATCACTCTGAGGATTTTGTCGTGTGTGGATGAGCCTGCAGATGCCACACACACACATACACACACAGAGCAAAGTGTGTTTGTGTGTGCTTTAGAAGAAGCAGTAATTAGCACTGTTCTGTGTTTGCCAAACACAAATGTGCACAAGACAGCAGAGCACAAGGTGTTCCCACAATGCAAAGTGTGCAACGTTTATTTCCATTCAGATGAATAAAACAAAAGTAATCTCAATAACATAAATTGGAGTCAGGTGACCGGCTGGGCCATTCTACAGCTTGATTTTCTTTCTCTGAAAGCATCTGAGAGTCTCCTTGGCTGTGTTTTGGATCATTGTCTCGCTGAAATGTCCACCCTGGTTTCATCTTCATCCTCCTGCTCATGTAGATGTTGGACTGAAGCAGCTGATGTTCATTTACACTGAGGAAGGGCAGAGAGTTGCGGAAAAACTACTGAGAGATTTCAGCTGCTGTCTGGGCTTTCACTGCCGAAATACACCTTCCTTTCTTCATAGGTTCAAAAACTTTTTCCTTGCGTCATTTCATTTTATTACAAATAACTTAATTTGTAAACTAATTAGTTTAATTTTCTTTGCATATATGGATTTCTTTGGTTGTTACCAACATCCAGGGATAATTTCAAGTCAACGGCACCTTTAGAAATATGTTTTCTGATAAAATTGGTGACGTGTTTAATATAAACTACAAAGATGAAAAAAAAATATGCAAAAACTCATTTAGCACTAGTTCTGGGATGCACGTGTTAATGGTAAAAATAAAAGAAAGTAAAATAAAATAAAAGGAAATAAAACTAAAATCAAATAATAAAAATAAATAATAAAATAAAAATAAAAAAATAAAAAAATAAAATTAAATAAAATTAAATTAAATTAAATAAAATGAAAGAAAATTAAAGAAAAAAAAGGAAAGGAAAGAAAAATAAAATAAAAAGAAATAAACCAAAAATGAAATACAAAATAAAAATGAAATGAAATGAAAATGTAAGAAAAGAAAACAAAAAAAGAAAACAAAACAAAAGTAAATAAAACAGAAATGAAATACAAAATAAAAAATGAAATGAAATGAAAGAAATGAAAAGAAAAAGAAAAGGAAAAAAATAAATAAAAATGAAATAAAATAAAATATAATAAAATGAAATGAAATAAAAATTTAATTGAATTAAATGAAAATCAATAAATCTATACACAATTTTAATAACTAAATAAATAAAGCAGTCTAACCAACAAAACAAATAACTACATTAAATAACTCAAAAAATAACTAAATACATGAACAACTAAATACCTAACAGCATAAATGATTAATTATCCAAAACAATACCCAATTTAGACTTAACTAACATAAAGACAAAATAGTTAAGTAAAGAGCTAAAGTAAATAAACTAAAAGTAAAAACTAAATAAATAAAAACAAAAAAAACACATAATTAAATGTCTAAAAATAAAATAAAGTAAACTAATTAAATAAAACCAAAAAAACTACTAATAAAAATATATAAATAAAACATGGCTATATCTAAAATCAATAAAACACACAACTTTAATCACTAAACATATAAACCATAGTCTAACCAACTAAACGAATAACTAACATAACTAACTCAAAAATAACTAAATAAATGTATGACTAAATAATTAAACGAATAAATAACCGAATAATTAAACAGTTAATTAACATAATAAATAAATAAACAGTTAATTAACAAAGTGGCAGTACATTCTGCTGTGGCAACCCTTGGTAAATAAGGGACTAAGCTGAAGGAAAATTATTGAATGATAATTATCATAGGGAAAATTATTAAGCAAATAGATAAAACAACTAAGTTGATCAGCTTAATAACTAAGAACTAAATAAATCACAAATTAAAATAAATTAAAACTCATAACTAAATATTCATTCATTCATTTTCCTTCAGCTTAATCCCCCTTTTTCATCAGGAGTCGCCACAGTGGAATGAACCGCCAACTTATCCAGCATAAGTTTTACACGGCGGAAGCCCTTCCAGCTGCAACTCAGTACTGGGAAACACTCATACACTCTGGCCAATTTAGTTAATCCAATTCCCCTGAGCACAAGGAGGAAACCCACGCCAACACGGGGAGAACATGCAAACTCCACACAGAAAAATGCCAAATGGTCCAACCTGGACTCGAACCAGTGATCTTCTTGCTGTGAGGCGACAGTGCTAAGCACTGAGCCACATTTTCACCCATAACTAAATATCTGAAAATAAAATTAGGTAAAAATAAATATACATTCTAAGTGACTAAAACTAATTACACTACATTCTGGGATTGCCTCGTCTTATCAACGTTTTAAACAAGCGTTCACAGTTAAAATATGTCAAAACTGTGTTAATATATTTACAAAGACTATCACGCGTACACAAAAGATCATAAGTCCATAGAACAGAGCAATTAGCTTCCCATGTTATTCAAGAATCCACAGAGACAGATTTTTTTTACAGCGAAGCCAACATAGCCTTCAGAACGTCCCAGAGCAGCTGGTGAGCGCTCGGGATCCCGCATTCATTCACGCTTTCGCTCTCGATCTCCCCGTCCCACCATCTGATGTCAGCTGTCAACAGTAAACACTCCCATCAGCCCTTACTGGAGCCAAAGAGACTGAACACACAACACAAAAACACAGCTTCATCCAATCATACACACTGACGGCATGTCTAATTAGCTTTAAAAGCCGAACAATGTCGTATGGGACACAATAATGTGGATACTACAGTATAGGCATGGGCCGGTCTGACGGTCTGACGATATGATAACCTTGCATAAATATGGAGCTAATAATATGCCAGAAAGATCTGAATTTTAATTGTGTTCATTTGAACTATTGACAATTGCAATTTAATAAATCTGAATTTTTATATGCCGTTGAAAGGAATTTCTTTTTGACTTTTAATCTGAATTTGAATTTCATAACTTGAATACTGAACATCTGAAATTTAAGACAACTGAATTTTTCAAGGCTGAATTTTTTATAGATGTATTTTCAAACTTTTTGTTTTCTGAATTCACATATTTTAAAATTACGCCTTACGAATTGTGTAGTTTCAACTCATTTTAAATAAATAGTTCGAACAAGCAACAAAAGTAATTTTTAGAGTGTATTTATGCATTTATCTTCTAAGGGTGTCACGATCCTCCAAATCCTCGATTCGATTACATTTTCGATTCTAAAGGCTCGATTCGATTTTCAATTATGAATAATTAATTAATTAATGACCAATTAATTATTTGTAGCCTACCGTTTAAACTACCTGACCTGCATGGTCTTTGTTTTACCCATAAACAAATCATACAGTAAATGAATAAAGGCAAGATACACACATAATTACCACCTGTCAATCACTTTTTCTGCGGGACTCGTGAATAGGCAGTGATCTGTGTCGTTATAATGGCGTCGGTAAAAAAGACGCACAACCAACAGGAACCAGCCAACAGTATCTGAGGTGTGCGCTAAAATGACAAAGTACAAGTGAGTGAAAGATTGAAGCAGTCCTCTGACTGGACCTGCTGTCTCAAGCGCATGGCTGTGTGTGCATCTGTGTCTGTGTGGTCACGTGATGTGCATTTTCAGAGGTGGAGAGGAAGGAGGACTGCTCAGAAATGCTACACGCCACTGTGGATGTCAAATCGTTGTCGTTCTAAAATGCCATTTAAAAACAAAGACAGTGTAAACAGGGTCTGAGTGTGTACTTTTCACGAGCGGATTTGCAACGGGGGCGGATGGAGGATCGCGATGCCGGTGTTGTCTATCGGACGAACCGTACGTAATACGTACATAGCAGAGCTTGCAAAACTGTGTTTTTTTTGTCGACAACACGAAAGTTGTCAACATAACTCACTGGAAATCCAAAATGCTTACACACCGGCGACTTCATTGAAAGAGGAGAGGGTTTGAGTTCTGTCAACGGGTCTCCTACTTCTGCAGTTTAACAAGCACTTCAACAAGCCTGTTATTTTCCCGCTTGGCAAGCTAAGCTGACGTGACATGGGGGCGCGGCAGCATCGACGATTCTATTTTTTGATTCGATAATCGAAATTAAGCATAAACTTTTATTGATTTAGATTAAAAATCGATTAAAAATCGAAATCGTGACACCCCTAGTAATGTAGTCATTCAGCTTGTAATGCTGCAGTATGTATTTGAATAATGATGGCTGGTTACTTTACTTGAAAGCTCAGATTTGATATATTTTTTGATTGTCTGCTGAAGAAACTACTGTTATACAATGACTTGTCTAATTACTCTAATTAAGCCTTTGAATTGCACTTTAATCTGAATGCTTGTATTTTGAAAAACATCTAGTAAAATATTATGTACTGTCATCATAGCAAAGATAAAACAAATAAGTAATTAGACATGATATTTCAAAACTAGTATGTTCAGAAATAAGTTTAAAAAAAAGCTTCTTTCCATTAAAAAGAAATTGGAGGAAAAGGGTTGCTAATATTCAGGAGGGCTAATAATTCTGACTTCAACTGTGTGTATATATATATATATATATATATATATATATATATATATATATATATATATATATATATATATATATATATATATATATACACAGTTATTTTCCACCCTGCAAAGGAAAGAGAAATAAATACAATAGAATAAAAATATAAAACAAACTGTGATTTAAGCCTGTTCACCCTAAGAAAAACACTTTAGCTACAAAAATCCTTCAGTCAGGAGCAGTACGGGATGTTCTCGTCGTTTGATTAATGATAAAACAGGCGGCAGCATTTCGCAGTCACTTTAATGGTTTCTCTTTCTCGTGTCTTTTGATTCTCAACTCGTTTGTTTATTACGCAAATGAGGGTTAATATGAATAATCACTAATCACCACGTTTTGACACCAATTTGACCATTAAAGCGCTCATGTTAAGATTACTTTAGATGTCTGCGCTCCTCTGCTCGTCTCAGTGTGCGAATGAGACTGAATGCTAACCGCGTGCTTATGCGTGTCCGCGTGTTGCACACACACATACGCGTCACACAAAAGGTCTTTCGCGCTTTTGGTATATGATGATAATCGTTTATCTCGATTAATGGTTTTTCATAATCGTTAGAAGCCATAATCGAAATCGGATTTTCGATTAATTGCACAGCCTTAGGAGCACCCGGAGGAAACCCACGCGAACGCAGGGAGAACATGCAAACTCCTCACAGAAATGCCAACTGAGCTGAGGTTCGAACCAGCGACCTTCTTACAGTGAGGCGACAGCACTACCTACTGCGCCAGTAGGACTGGGCAGTTGACTATTAAAACTGTTTGCCTTAGTAATGTTGGTAAATTAAAATAGCAGTTAAGTAATCCTAATATTCCTAAATGGATTGTAAAAAAATATTCAATAATTAACAATATCGACTGACATTTTTTAATATCGCCTAGCCCAATGTCGACAACATCAAACAATATCACATATTTACAGAAAGACATAACCACGTATACCAATTCAAAATGAAAGCAATCCACTTGAAAATATTAAAATATCTGAAGTGCAACAGGATATTCAATGACAACTTTGGAAATTTCAAGCTGACTTCAAGGCTTCAAAGAATCTCACCTCCGCATGGCAGAAGCTGGCGAGCGTTTCCAGCATGGAAACACAACAGCATGCCGCTCCAGCTCTTTGTTTAGTCACAGCAGACAGAGAGCAGACTGCTGGCACCACAGGACCACAACTGAGCCACTCAACCACAACTCATACACCAGCGGACATCAGGAGCCCGAGCGTGAAGCCTAAACTGCTGCTTAAACAGACGCACTCGGATAAATCACTCATTTACTTCAGACCCAAGCCATACAATAAAGTTCAACGCATGTTTGGGTGAAAATAAATTAAACTGACTGCAAAGTTAACAACATCACCCGACTACAAATGTGAAGCATTATTTGATGTGCACGGTTTGATGTGCTACAATGTCCAGATTTGACAACAAACCAGGATTTCGAGAGTGTAAACATTTATAGAGACACCTCCAAATGTGTTGGAATGAAAAATAAATGTCCAACATGCCTCCAAATGAGTTGGACATTTGATGGAAAATAGCTTAAACATACTTCATATATGTACAGTTGAAACCAGAAGTTGGCATACACTCTAAAAAAGGCCAGAATAATGCCAGAATAATGAGAGATTTATTTTTTGAGAATGTTTTATTAATTTCTAGACAGTCGAAAGTTTACAGACATTTCCTTGCACATTTTGAACGATGACAGCCTCCCTATACTGTGTACCATGCTACTCTGAATATTCGCTCTGAAATAGCATGTGAGTGTGGCTTAAGCCTGGTTTATATTTCTGCGTCAAGTGACAGGCGTAACCCACGGCGCATGCAACGCACGCATAGATATATACACTAGATATCGCATAGGGACCCTGAGCATGCGTCAATAGCGCCGCCACATTGTTACAGTGCTCCCAGGACCAATGTCATTCAACCGCACTAGCCAAGACAGTGTTATTACGTGAAGATGCGGGACTTCAGCGCTTTAGTACGGGTGTAGTAACGAGCAAACAAAGAAAACAAAGCACAAAGGCAGAACATTTCATAGGTAAGATTAAGTTTTTTTTACGTTTTAGTATGTGCTAAACAGGTAACGTTATTGATGGTAATACAGTCACTACTCTATTCACCATAAGGCAAAGTAGCTCCAGTTCGCACTAATTACTCGGCTTATGCTTGTTTTGTTGAATAAAATCAGCAAACAATGCAAAATAAACTTGACAACGAGATGCTGCGCTGCCAGAAACTTGTATTATTGTCGGCTAGTGAAGGAGTCGTTCATAACGGAGATTCATTCACAAACTAAACGCTCTCTCCGTCAGTATGAGAAGTGAAAGCAGGAGAGGAGCTGTGCTTCAGGACACGGATAAGATCAAATTTAACAGAGAGGGTGGATAGTACATTTCTGTACACACAAACACAAGCTTTTTGTCAGGAATGCCGTGCGGTCACTGATCCATCAATGTAGAAAAGTGGTGTAAAATTATAATTTTCGTAATTAAAAAAAAAAAAAATTGCATACTAACATCCAGGAAAACTCCCGATCATAGATATAAGTGTATATGTGTATGTCTCTGGCTCTGGATGGCCACAGTACTCCACTGTACCTTGGTCCCGCATTCATTTTAAAGGAGCGCTACCCTGTACCAAAATGGCGGCTCTATTGACGCAATTCTTCCAATAGACAACAACAGGGTAGGCGACATCTAATGTATGTATCTATGCAAAGCGCGTAGCTGTGCATTTATACTTCTGCACGCTGTCTCTGTTGGTCTGCATTAACACTTCCGAAACGCTAGTTGGCAGTGAGGTGTAAATGTTCCTCTGTGTCGAGTTTCTTCGCTGGTGTTTTGTTTTTTCTGAACACTTCCTGAATGTACAAGTGGCTCAAACTCGCTCATTTTGAGGCAGGAACCGGCGGACGTGCAACAACTTTAACGTGAACTATGAGGTAAACACAAAACAAAACTTTCCATCCGGAGCTCCTTGACGGGACTCCACACTTGTAAACAATCGCTCCATCGGGCTTGCGTGGGTCTCAGTCACGCCCAGACTCGTCAGCGATACCAAGCCGAGCAATCACAGAACTAGCGCCACGCGTCATTGAAAGGTGCACGTCAGTGATGCCAACAGCCACGGCGTAGGGCTATGCGTCAACGTGTAGGCTGCGTCATAGCATACGCGTGCGCTTGACACAGAAGTATAAATCAGGCTTTAGTAATAATTGAATTTCCTGCCCACCGCCCACCAAACACTAACTACATGAACTAGAGGGATGTCTGCTGTCAAGTCGCGGTGGGCACGTTCGCGATTTCAGGAGGCGTGACTTTGAAACACAGTCCCTTCCCTGCCGTCCAAAGATAACATGCTAACCGGTAAGCATTTTGGCAGATCGCCTACTGCACATTTATATACTGCGTCAAAAATAATATTGATAATTATTTAAATGCTAATAATTACTCAAATCATGTATTTAAATAATTTTTTTAAAATTTAAAAAATGTATGAGCAAAATCCCGTGTTAACAAAACTAAAAGAGCAGTATGGAAAATGTGTGTATTTTATTGCAGTTCCAAATATTTAACAAAAGGTGGCCCCAATCTGGCCAGGAATGATCCCGTCTGTCCCAAGCATCTTTCACACTGGCCCCGGGCCATCGGAGAGGGTGCTCGCTGCAGAGCCATTTGAGCAGAGCTGAGCTCCAGCAAGGGGGAGCATGAGCTCTCGCTCTGCCTCCTGTAAGCTGTTTTAATGCGTACACCAACCCCACCCCTAACCCTACACCCAGTGACATCACTCGTAGAAGAAGTGCAAAAAAGGTGGAGCTCAAGCTCAAGCTCCCCCTCGCTGGAGCTCAGCTCGCCCAAATGGCTCTGCAGCGAGCACCACTTGGGCCATCGGGCAGTCCTTATTGTTGAGCCCTGTATTGACTTTAAAATGATTAATAAAATATTATCAGACAAATATTATCCAGAAAGGAACCAAAAAACAGTCAAAATAAGTCCATGTGATATAAGTGGTTCAATCATAATTATATGAAGCTGCGAGTATACTCCTGTGTGCAAAGTAAACAAAAATAACTTTGTTCATTGATTTATCTATGGGAGGATCAGAAAGCTCTTGGATTAAATACTACACTTTGTTCATTTTGTGCTTTTGTTCCTTTGTTTATTGGTCTTAGAGCTAAGCCTGCTGTGAAAAGTGTCCCAAACATCCTGAAAAAATAAAACCAAAGTTTCTCAGAGATTATGAGTTATTTAATCTTGTTAAAATATATTTCTTAAAATAAAAGTATCGAAAAAAGTATCGTTCGGAACCGGTATCGAATTCAGGGTATCAGTATTGGTATCGAAAATTTTGGAACGATACCCAGCCCTACTTATATTTTATTATTATTATTAATTATGTGTTTATGTCTGTTTAAACACGCAGCCAAAACCCAGACTTTCTCTCCGCTTCAAATCGCGTGACAGAATCCGTTTGGGAAACAGCGTCTGTTTATCACTATGGAGCACGTCAGCTGACAGTCATGCACCATTACATCACTGTTTTGAGGATTGTGTAGGATGGGCGACGGCACCTGTATTCAAAGGGAAATGGAATCGCGCCATTTCTAATATTTATTTATAAGTGTTTTCATTCCTAAACAAACAAAGCGAAAGCACAGAAGACTCACATTTTAGAGGCGACCCCTGGTGGTTCGGCGGTATGGGTTGTGTATAGGGACGCTTGTCTGTTCAGAGAAAGACTGAAAATATGGGAGAAATACATTTACGGGATGATAGCGGGATAGAACAGTAAAATACGGGAGAATCCCGGGAAAAACGGGAGGATTGACAGGTATGCATGTGCCAAAGGGTTAAAGGGCCATGAAACCCCCTCGTTTCAGCAGGGTGTTTTCACACCTCTACTTTGGAAAAAGTCAGATAAGTGGGCGTG
>NC_141033.1:51602500-51605000 GCF_052040795.2 Danio rerio | reverse complement strand
AAGGAATTATTTTTTAAAAAATAATGCTATAATTGGTATCATTAATAATAAAAAGGTATACAAATGTTTATTAGTTATCATTTTGTGCATATTGAGAAACAATTTTGTTGTTGTTATTATTATTATTATTATTATTATTAAAAATGGCATAATTTACTTTATGTTTATGTTTCTATAAAAATGTAAATAATTAATAATCATCAGGGGGGAAATGCAATAATTAGTATTATTAATAACAAATAAAATACAAACCATTATTTTTTTATATTGGGAAACAATTTAGTTTTAATTATTATTATTGTGATTATCATTACTATTAATAATAATAATAATAATAATAATAATAATAATTAGCTACGTGATTACTGCATAAACAAACCAAAAAATAAAGGTATGTTTTTGTTTCTATAAAAAATATAATGTTAATAATTATGAAGCATTAAGGAATAATTTTTAAATGCAATAATTGATATTATTACAAATATTAAATACAAATAATTATTATTAGTTATCATTTTGTGTATATATACTAAGAAACAACTATTTTGTTTAAATTGCTATAATAATAATAATAATAATAATAATAATAATAATAATAACCGGCTACATTAATATTGCATAAATAAATCAATAAATAAATGCATGTTTATGTTTCTACAAAAAATATAAATGATGTAATAAATGGTATGATTATCAACAGAAAATTACTAATAATTATTAGTTATCATTTTGTGTGTATATATATATATATATATATATATATATATATATATATATATATATTGAGAAATATTTTTTTCTTTAATGATGATTATTATTATTATTAATAATAATAATCATAATGAAAATAATAATAATAATCGGCTACAGCAATATTGCATAAATAAAACCAATAAATAAATGCATGTTTATATTTCTATAAAAATGTAAATAATTAATAATCATCATTATCATTTTGTGTGTGTATAATCATTAATGAAATCTTTTGTTTTATTATGCAGTAATTGGTATTGTTATTAAAAAAATACAAATAATTTTAAGTAATCATTTGTGTATATATATTGAGAAACAATATTTTTTGTTTTGAATACTATTATCATTATTTTTAAAGTAATAAAATAAAAAATTGCTACATCAATATTGCATAAATAAACCAACAAATAAATGCATGTTTGTTACTATAAAAATATTTTTATGATTAAACATTAAATTATTAAAAAAGCAATAATATCAATTAACAACTACAATTAATAATCACAATAACAGCAATTAATAACAAACAAGAAAATACAAACAGATAATAGTTATCATTTTGTGTATATCAAGATATGACAATTTTGTTTTATTTGTTGTTGTTGTTAATAATAATAATAATAATAATAATAATACTTTAATAAAGATATCAAATTAAATCAAAGTGTGGTTGAGTAGTAGTATGACATGATTCCTATTCATAAAGCACGATTTACGTCATGATCTTCAATATTATAGATGCATATGGAACATATTAGACATTATTACTGCAGTTTGTACTGAGAGACCAATAACATGACGTTAACCCACCAAACATCATCTAAAGTTAATAAATTCTGCCATAGCAAATAAAACCTTAATTTATCAAAGTGGAAAGTAGCTCACCGGAATACCCCATTAAAAGAAACACAACAGAACATGGTCCAAGCCATTTCCATTGCCTCATACCAGGTGGAAATACTCGAGGAAATTCTCACTGAGAGGGATCAGGAGCGACTGCTATTTTTAAAAGAAACAAAAACTTCCCCCTTTTTTTTAGCTGAAAAGAATCTCGCTGTGTGAAGAATCTTCCCTCAGGCTTGGTGCACTAAAAAAAATCCATTTATCCTCTCTGAGAGTTTGTAGCGGCAAAGAAAAGAGCTAAAGAATCCGGCAGAAGTCACGTGCCGGGGGTGACATGGCTTTTTCCCTTGTAAAGACTATAGGCTCGTCTCAACGCCGTGGGTCCTTCAGAATGAGTTCGCTCCTAATGACTGCCGAAGAGAAAAGACTAGTACATCTGTTCCCAATATTTGCATTTCTTTGGTCAATTTCACAATGCACCACTTGACTCGTCGGATAGAGGCCGTCCTCATTCAGGCGTGAGAAACGAGCCGGTGAATGAGTTTCTGGGAATGCACTCATCAAGCGACATACATTTGCAGTTTTAATAGATATGTAGGATACTGTGTCCTCCTCTCCGACCCAGCTTTGAACCCTGGATAAATGTATGCACGCAGGTCATGCAAAATAAATGAGAGCTGCCATTCGAAATTCGTCGGCGGACTATTTTAGATCGTTTTATTAATAGCGCATTGAAGTGTAGAACGTCTGCAACGTTCAACAAGACTGCAATGGCTGATATCTTTAAATCTGTGATATGCTTTGATTGTAAAATGATATATTTTTTAGATATATACAAGAGGAATGGTTAAAGAGAGATGAATATTTAATGAATATCCTGTTGGTGGCTGTCAAAAAGAGCATT